>NC_045030.1:109332448-109337900 GCF_008632895.1 Mastomys coucha | reverse complement strand
TTTCCCTTTACCTCCTACCTCCCGAGGTTGCCTGTTTCCATTATTTCTGTTAGCCCTCAGGGTTTCAGTCCTGTTTCCCCCCAATACCTGATCATGTTCCCCTCTTCTCCCTATTCCCTTTCCTACCCAGGTCCCTTCCTCCCTCTGTTCCCTGTAACTGCTTTCTTCTCCCCACCAAAGAGGGATTGAAGCATCCTCATTTGGGCCCTTCAGCTTGTTAACATTTTTTATTTCTGTGGATTGTATCCTGGGTATTCTCTTATTTTTTGGCTAATATCCACTTATTACTGAGTACAAACCATGCATGTCCTTTTGGGTCTGACTTACATCATTCAGAATGTTATTTTCTAGTTCCATCTATTTGCCTGAAAAACTCATGATGTTCTCATTCTTAATAGCTGAATAGTATTCCATTGTGTAAATGAACCACATTTTCTGTATCCATTCTTCTGTTGTGGTACATCTGGGTTGTTTCCAGTTTCTGAGTGTCACAAATAAGGCTTCTATGAACATAGTGGAAGACATGCCCCTATGGCATGGTGAGACATCTCTTGGGTATATTCCCAAGAGTGGTATTGCTGGGTCTTCAGGTAGATCTATTTCAAATTTTCCAAGGAGCCTCCAGACTTGATTTCCAGAGTGGTTATATCAGTTTACAATCCCACCATTAATGGAGGAGTGTTCCTCTTTCTTTACATTCTCGTCAACACATGCTGTCACCTGCATTTTTGATCTTAGCTATTCTTATTGGTATAAGGTAGAATCTCAGGGTCATTTTTATTTGCATTCCCTTGTTCATTAAGGACTTTCAACATTTCTTTAAGTGCTTCTTAGCCATTCAAAATTTCTCTGTAGTGAATCACTATTTGCAGATTATATGACAGTATATATAAGTAACTCAAGAACTCCTACAGCTGATAAACACTTTCAGAAAAGTGGCTGGATATAAAATTAGCTCAAATAAATCAGTAGCCTTCATTTATCCAAATGATAAATCAGATGAGAAGGAAATTATGGAAACAATACCCTTCATAATAGTCACAAATACTATAAAAATATCTTGGGGTGACTCTAACCAATGAAGTGAAAGATCTGTGTGACAAAAACTTCAAGTCTCTCAAGAAAGAAATCAAAGAAGATGTCAGAAAATGAAGGGATTTTCCATGTTCATGGATTGGTAGAATTAAAGTAGTAAAAATGGCCATCCTACCAAAAGCAATCTACTGATTCAATTCTATCCCCATCAAAAATACCAACACAATTCTTCAACGACATGGGAAGAGTAATTCTCAAATTCATCTGGAAAAACAAAAAGCCCAGAATAGTGAAAACAATTTTTAACAATAAGAGAATTTTTTAGAAATTAACCATCCCTGACCTTAAGGTATACTACAGAGCAATGGTGATAAAAACTGCATGGTATTGGTACAGAGACAGACATGTTGATCAATGGAATAGAATTGAAGACCCAGAAATAAAACAACACACTTATGGTTACTTGATCTTTGACAAAGATACCAAAAATATATAATGGACAAAAGAAAGCATCTTCAATAAATGGTGCCAGTCTAACTGGCTGTCCATTTGTAAAAGAATGAAAATAGATCCATATTTGTCACCTTGCACAAAGCTCAAGTTCAAGTGGATCAAGGACCTCAACATAAAACAAGATACACTGAATTTAATAGAAGAAACATTGGGAAAGAGCCATAAACTCATGGGTTCTGGGGAAATTTCATAAACAGAATTCTAATGGCTCAGTCTCTAAGATGAAGAATTGATGAATGGGACCTCGTGAAACTGGAAAGCTTCTGTAAGACAAAGGACATAGTCAATAGGGCAAATTGGCAACCTACAAATAGGGAATAAAATCTCCACTAACCCCACATGTGATAGAGGACTAATATAAAAAATCCACACAAAAAAAAAAACCCTAAAGAAGCTAATCACCAAAAAACCAAATAATCCAATAAAAAAATTGGGTATATAACTAAATATATATGTATATATTTTAAGAAGCTTCAATAGAAGGTTTACATTTGACCCTTGAAATTATACTTAATATTAATTGTCTTTCTCCGTACTCCCTCTGTTACCCATCTCTTCTATCCCTATCCTCATTTAATTATCCCACTATAATCCCTCCATATTATCTCTCCAAAACTATACATTCTATTTCTTCTTCCTTAGAAAATCTTCCCCTTCTCACTATTCCCTTAAGATTATATACCATTGTGGGTATAGAGATCTTAGTATGCCTATGAAAGGCTCAAAAGCTAACATTTACACATAAGACAAAACATAAAGAAAATATTTTCTGTTTCAAGGTGTTGGTTAAGAAATTCTCGTGATTAGAAAATTTTAGGTGGAAAGAACCACCCTAAATATGGATCATTTAAAAGCTCTTTCAGGGAGACAAATTTCTACTCTGAATAGGATGTTTTCATTCTCCCATCATAAGATTCTTATAGGACTTCTTGTTTATTTGAGGTTTCAGCAGGCAGGATAAAATGAATTACAAGACAAAAGAAATCCAAAGATCCCTCCAGGAAACTTCCTAAGGCAGAAATGGAGGAGTAGTATCTTCATGTGAGATAGTTTTTTCATCTAAGATAGCTAACCTGCCAGAGTCCAGTATTCCATATATCTCTTCCACATTCATTTACTCCTATACGGTAAAACTTTATGTACATCTTTTAATCTCTTACAGTTCCAATAAGCTGTCAGATCATCTTATAAGATAAGAGTGAAGGATAGGCAATGATGTATCAGTGGTGGGCAGGACCACATCTTCTCACAGACTATTTGGAAATGGACCTCTTGTCCTCTATTGAAACTTTAATCTCACTTCATGCCCCTGAATGGGACTTCACCGATACACTAAATCTTTAGAACAACAAAATGTTGCCACATGGAATAAATCTCTTTTTCTGCCTTCTTCTATTAAAGGGGGTGGGAGAATCTTCTAGACTTCTATATGTAATTATTTATATTCATAAAGAATAAAGCAGTAAATTAAAATGTTAATTAAATTTATAAAAATTGGCAAGTGTTTTAAGACAATAGCAGGATAAGGATTTTCCTCTCTTATTAAGCAAATGAAAACCAGAACAAATAAAATAATAATAGTTTTTAGGATCATTAATGTCCTAGAGTAATAGACTCTCATCATTGATAGAAACATAGCAACATTTTCAATTTTATAGAAAACAATGCACAAAAGAAAAATATTTGTTCATATAGATCATATAAAGTGAAGTGACAGAGCCTAGACTATCTGAATCTTCAATTTCTAGAGTTAGCATGTCTGCCAAATGAAATGTAGATTAGTATCCAGGGTATGCTGAGAATAGGATTGGGCATGAGTGTGAGGTAACTATTGCAAGATACTAAAAAGAATCATTCCAAGAGATTGCAGTTCTAAGTGACAATAAAGTGATAAGATTATCTACTTCTATAGGTCATTGAATCAACTATGCAGAAGTAATTAATAGTTAAAAAAGACTTTGCACTGTGAAAGTTGTACTTAAGATACTTCACAACTTTTAATTAAATTTGTACATATACTAAAACATTTCATTTTGGAATTTTCATATGCATTTATCTAACATTAATCTTCCTTTCCCACTCATGGCCCCTATCCACCTTGTTATTCCAATACTGGCCCACTTTCAGCCCATAACAGCACCTATTCAACTCTCGTGTCTGTTCATTGCATTGCACTATTACTTCCTCCTTATTAAAGCGATGTTATTCATACAGTCACAGTTCTACTTTCATGACTTATATACAAACATACAACATGTGTTACATGCAACACACACATACATTGTAGGAATGGCATGTAAAAGTAAACATTTTATGTGCCTATCTGAATTTGACTATTCTTAGTATGACATTTCTTTCCATTTTCTAGGTAATAATAACATGATATAATTTTTCTTTGCAGGTGAATAGAATTCCATTTTATGTATGATTATAGAATAATGTCTCCATGGGGTTTTTCAAACATTCTTGCTGTTATTTATTTATCCCTCCTTTCTTTCTTTCTGTGTTCCCCTCCCTTGTTAAAGTCACTCCCCAGGTTTTCCCATTTCTCCTTTATGGCTGCGTTAATTAATACATTAAAGCAACCTCAGAAAAGGCAGTAAGAGGCATCAATTAAAAAATGAAAAAAAAAAAGAGCTCTTTCATTCCAGTCCCTTCAGACTCACTCTTAGTCCTACAGCAGCCTGACTTCAGGAGCCCCTTCTCCTTCCCTACCTCTGTTCCCTGAGGACTCCTACCTCATGGGGTAGATCCAGGATCTTACTAGGGCCTTCCTGCAGACTCTCACAGTTCCTTTCTTTATGTCAGTTTCTGATCTACATAGACACTCTCTCCCAGGAACTCCCAGTGGTATACTGGACTATGATGTATGGAGGTGATTTTTCACTACCCACTGTGTCCTCTACTTCAGTCTCTTACTCTTACTCTTCAGTCTCTACTTCAGGACTTACTCTTAGCCTGATGAAGTTCTTCCTTTTACTTTGTCTCCACTACCTGGAGACTCTGCTTCTTGTTTGAACCAGTGCCCTCTAGCTCTTTCCTGCCCAATTCCATTATTTTTTGTCACCTACTCACACCAAAAACACTTTCTATCATGGGCTTCACAGCCACTCCAATTCATAAGTCCATAGCAAAAATAGCTACCAAAGAACAAACACCTACCCAACAAAGACAAGACTAGATATCTACATCAAAAAAAGGACCTCAATTATTTTGTTCTACCTTCTAAGTAGGACTGAAGCATCCAGTCTATTGTCTTCCTTCTTGAGTTTCATGGGGTCTATGAGTTATATCATGGGTATTCCACACTTTTGGCTAATACCCACTTATCAGTGAGTACATACTATGTGTGTTCTTTTGTAAATGAGTTACCTCACTCAGGATGATATGTTCTAGATCAATCCATTTGCCTGCGAATTAGATGAAGTCATTGTTTTGAATGGCTGAGTAGTAGTCCATTGTGTAAATGTACCACATTGTTGAACACCAACCCCAGACACTATTGCAGATGGCAAGAAGTGCTTGCTGATAGGAGCTTGATACAACTGTTTCCTAAGAGGTTCTGCCAGATCCTGACCAATACAGCTGTGGAAGCTCGCAGCCAACCATCGGACTAAGCACAGGGATCCCAATAGAGGAGTTAACAGTGGAAAGACTGAAGGAACTGAAGGGTCCTTATCTGGCATATGTGGGAAGGAAGGCCATTCATCTTGTGAAGACTTGATGACCAAGTGTAGAGAAATGCTGGGGCAGTGAGATAGAAGTTGGTAGTTGGGTAGAAGAGCACCCTCATAGAAGCAGGGCAGGGAGGGCATGGGATAGAGATTTTGCAGAAGGGAAACTGGGAAAGGGGATAACACTTGAAATGTAAATAATAAATAAAATAAAATAAAACACCTCAAAC
>NC_045030.1:109305853-109330683 GCF_008632895.1 Mastomys coucha | reverse complement strand
CAAAGTAGCTGGATATAAAATTAACTCAAGCAAATCAGTGGCCTTCCTCTACACAACGGATAAACAGGAAGAGAGAGAAATTAGGGAAATGACACCCTTCACAATAGTCACAAATAATATAAAATGCCTTAGTGTGACTCTAACTAAGCAAGTAAAAGATCTGTTTGACAGGAACTTCATGTCTCTGAAGAAGGAAATTGAAGAAAATCTCAGAAGATGAAAAGATCTCCCATTCTTGTGGATTGGCAAGATTAATATAGTAAAAATGGCCATCTTGCCAAAACCTATCTACAGATTCAATGCAATCCCCATCAAAATTCCAACTCAATTCTTCATAGACTTAGGAAAAGCAATTTGCAATTTCATCTGGAACAACAAAAAATCCAGGATAGCCAAAACTGTTATCAAAAATAAAGGAACTTCTGGTGGAATCAACATCCCAGACCTTAAGCTGTACTACAGAACAATTGTGATTAAAAACTGCATGGTATTGGTACAGCGACAGGAGGGTAGATCAATGGAATAGAATTGAAGACCAAGAAATGAACCCACAAACTTATGGCCACTTGAACTTTGACAAAGAAACTAAAACCATCCAGTGGGAAAAAGACAGCATTTTCAACAAATGGTGCTGGCTCAACTGGAGGTTAGCATGTAGAAAAAGACAAATTGATTCATTCTTATCTCCTTATAAAAAGCTCAAGTCCAAGTGGATCAAGGATCTCCACATAAAACCAGATACACTGAAACTAAGAAAAGAGCCTTGAGCCCATGGGCACAGGAAAAAATTTCCTGAACAGAGCACCAATATCTTATGCTCTAAGATCAAGAATTGACAAATGGGATCTCATAAAGTTCCAAAGCTTCTATAAGTCAAAGGACATTATCAATAGGACAAAATGGCAACCAACAGACTGGGAAATGATATTTACGAATCCTATATCTGATAGAGGGCTAATATCCAATATATACAAAGAATTCAAGAAGTTAGACTCCAGAGAAACAAATAACCCTAACTAACGAATACCAAATGGCTGAGAAGCACCTAAAGAATGTTCAATATCTTTAGTCATCAGGGAAATGCAAATCAAAACAACACTGAGATGCCACCCCACACCAGTCAGAATGGTCAAGATAAAAAACTCAGGTAGCAGCAGATGCTGGTGAGGTTGTGGAGAAAGAGGAACACTCCCTCATTGCTGGTGGGATTGCAAGCTGGTACAACCACTCTGGAAATCAGTTTGGTGGTTCCTCCGGAAATTGGACATAGTACTACCATATGACCCAGCTATACCACTCCTGGGCATATACCCAGAAGATTCTCCAACATGTAATAAGGACACGTGCTCCACTATGTTCATAGCAGCCTTATTTATAATAGCCAGAAACTGGAAACAACCCAGATGTCCCTCAACAGAGGAATGGATACAGAAATTGTGGTACATCTACACAATGGAGTACTACTCAGCTATTAGAAACAATGAATTTATGAAATTCTTAGGGAAATGGATGGATCTGGAGAATATCATCCTGTGTGATGTAACCTATTCACAAAAGAACACAGATGGTATGCACTCTCTGATAAGTGGATATTAGCCTAGAAGATCAGAATACACAAAATCCAATCCACAAACCACAAGAAACTCAAGAAGAAGGAAGACCAAAATGTGGATACTTCATTCCTTCTTAATAGGGGGAATAAAATACCCATGGAAGGAGTTGCAGAGACAAAGTATGGAGCAGAAACTGAAGGAAGGACAATCCAGAAACTGTTCCACCTGGGAATCCTTCCCATATTCAATCATCAAATCCAGACATTACTGTGGATGCCAGCAAGTGCTGGATGACAGGAACCTGATATAGCTGACTCCTGAGATGCTCTGACAGTACCCAACTAATACAGAAGTAGAGGCTCACAGCCATCCATTGCACTGAATACAGTGTCCCCATTGAAGGAGCTAGAGAAAGGATTCAAGGAGCTGAAGTGTTTGCAGTCCCTTAGGATGAACTAACCAGTACTCTCAGAGCTCCCAGGGACTAAACCACTAACCAAAGAGTATACATGGTGGGACTCATGGCTCCAGCAGCATATGTATAGCAGAGGATGGCCAAGTCATCAATGGGAGGAGAGACCCTTGGCCCTGTGAAGGTTCTAAACCACATTGTAGGGGAATGTCAGGGCCAGTATTCAGGAAAGGGTAGGGTAACAAGCAGGAAGGGGAGTGAAAACGGGTTTGTTTTTGTTTTTGTTTGTTTGTTTTTTATTTTTATTTTATTTTACTTTTTGGAGGGGATACTGGGAAAGGAGATATTGTATGACATGTAAATAAAGAAAATATCTAATAAAAAAGAACTCTTTATCCTAATACAGAGATACTTAATCATTCATGTCCATTCTGCATTATTCATAATGGTAAGAAATTGAAAGCTATCTAGACTTCTATCAGATGGTGTATGGATAATGAAAATGTTGTATATTTAGAAAAAGGAATATTACTTAGGTGTTATTAGACCTAAAATTATCAAAGTCACATACAAATGAATAGAGTCAGAAAAATAATAATCCTGAGCATGGTGAGCCATTATCTAAAAGATAAATATTAATTTTTTTCTCTTATGTAAGGATATTAGCTTTTCATCTTATAAATGTACTCTACAGTCTCAATAACCAAGAAATGCACTCTGTGTAAGACATAGGGACAAGAGAGTAAGCTAGGATATCCTAAAGATGGCATTTTTACAGATTTTTGTTTTACTTTGTTTTATTTCTATTTTCTAATTATTATGAATAAATTAGCATGGGCATGATCAAAGACATATTTCTGAGTAGAATATTGAGTTCTTTCAGTAGATGCCATGAATGTAATTTTTTTCAGTGAATGCAATTATATTCAGAAAGTCCTTTCTTTCTGCCCTTATCTTAGGTACTGGCTATGTTTTCTTAAAAAACTTTTAGTATTTTAGGGGTTGATTTATATTTCATTATTTCTTTTTTTCTAATTTTTTCTTAATTTTCTAAATTTGTATTAAATCATTTTTACTTATTTACATTCCAAATGGTGCCCTTCTTCCTGGTTCCCCTTCTCCAAATCCTCAACCCATCCCCCTTCCCCTTTGCTTCTGAATGGGGGCTTTCCCACCCACCCACAGCTCAACCCCACCAATATCTCCACACCCTCCCCTCTGTCTCATCAAGTTTCTACAGGATTCGATGTGCATCCTCTCTCACTGAGGCCAGACAAGAAAGTCTTCTGCTATATATATGCTAGGGGCCATGGCCAGTCCATGTATGCTCTATGTTTGCTGCCTGAGTCTCTGGGAGCTTTGAGGTGTCTGGGTTAGTTGACGCTGTTCCTCTTCCTATGGGGTTGCCATCCCCTTCAGCTACTTCAATCCTTCTATTTCTAGGAATTTTTAAATGTTTTAAATTTCTTCTTTCACCCATTCTTCTTTCAGTAGTAAGTTTTTTTATTCACCATGGGTTTTGTAATTTCTAGAAATTCTTTATATCTTCATGTTAAGCTCTACCAGGAAGGTTTGCCTTGTTGCAGACAAGTGGTGGTGCAGCCTTGTTGAAGAAAGTACATCACTCAGGCCAAGCTTTGAGACTTCCTTGCACTACTGCCAGTAGACTATCTTCTTCATCTTTATGGTTGAGGATGTATGCTCTCAGTTTCTTACCTCTGACAGCATGGCTGCCACTGCTGACATACTTTTTTTCCAAGATAATCTTATTCCTGTGGAAACATAATAAACTCTATTCTATAAGTTATCTTTGCCATATTTTATGACCGCAGCAGAAAAGTAACTAATACACTGAGATATGTTTAGTGTAACAATAAGTGGTCTATTTTAGAAAATTTTCCATGGGCTGTAAAGTAAATTGTATTCTTTAATGTTTGGGTAGAATATTCTGTGAATATTTTATATCAATTTTATTAATATATCATTTAATTTCAGTGAATCTCTATTTACTTTTCCCCATAAGATCTGTTTGTTAGAGAAAGTGGGGAATTAAAATCATCTAATATTACTGATTTGAGATTAATCTATGTCATAAAGTCCAACAAAATTATTTTTCACAAATTAGGACTACCGGAGTATGCACATGCTGATTATTTATTTTCTACTTAGCAAATTGTTCCCTTGATCAGAATGAAATGCCCTTTATCTTTCATAGTTAATATGAGTTGGAAGGCTACTTTGTCAGATATTAGTATGACAACACATATGTGTTTTCTGATCCCATTTCCTTGGCATATTTTTCCATTCATAGATTCTACCTATCTTTAAAGTCAAGATGATTATCTTTTAGCTAACAAAACAATGGATTTTATTTCTTAATCCATTCAATTAATACACTTGTTTTGATTGCTGAGTTAAGGTCATTGATATTTAAAGTTATGATAGAAAAATGTATGTGTTAATTGAAGTCAGTTTTTTTTTTCCTTTTTGTGTTCTTATTTCTAGTTTACATTGTTCCAGGTTCTTCTGTCTTTTAAAGTTTCCATTGAGAATTCGTTATTATTCTGATGCATCTTCTTTATATTTGGCTTATGGCTTCTGTTTTCTTTTTTTGTTGTTGTTGTTTTGTGTATTAAATGTGTTCACTATAATATGTTATGAAGAGTTTCTTTTCAGGTCTTACCTATTTTTGCATTCTGTATATTTCTAGTATCTGCATGGATATATGATTTTACCATTTCAGAACATGGTTTTCTATGATCCTATTGAAAAATATCCTCTATGACTTTGACCAAGGATTCTTCTCCCTTGACTATAATTTTTTTTTAAAAAATTGGTCTTTTCATGGTGTCTTGAAAGTTCAGCATATTCCTTTACTGTGTGTGTTTTTAATGTATTGTATTCATTGACTGAGAAGTTCAATTCCTCTAGTTTATCCTTGAGTTCAGCTTGAGTATTACTTTCTACTTAGTCCATTCTACTGATAAGGCTTTCCACTATATTATCTGGTTGGTTTAGAACAGAAATTTTAGCTGAATTTTATTATGTATGTTACATTTTCACCATCTTATCTAACACAGCTAATCAATATAACATACAACATAATATGCAATACCCAATACAATGTTTTGCATCTTGCATTTCATTGGACTGAAAAAAAAATGGCCTTGTCTTATACATGCAGCTTAGTAAGCACCTTACCACATCCTTAACCATTAATTACTCTTAGATTGTATCTAATCTTGAAGTTCAGGTTTGCCTCAAATTTATAATCCTTCTGTTAAACCTCTCAAATATTTGGGTTACAGATGTGTGCTACCATACCCAACATATATGACTTCTCATTCTTTAGTTTAAAATAGCCACTTTAAACCAAATTAATTGTAAGAATTTGTTTAGATTCTTATTGATGTTTTCATCATCTTAATTCCCAATTATCTACTTGACATTATTTCACTCTACCTAGTAATAATTTCAACATACTTAAAACTTATTTTAAATGTTTAAGACTTTAAATATGTATGTTGCAATAAACTTTAAAAAAAGCAATATGCTGAATTGGATCCCCCAAATTTCAATTTATCTGGTCTCAATTATTTGTTCTCAATACCTCACTTCAAAGTAGTTTCAATCTAATATTCCAGTTAATCACAGTTAACCTGAATTTTCTAAAAGCAGATATATGTTAATTTCATAAAATGCAAAATTACAGAAAGCATATATTTACTCTCTAACAGATGTAGAAATGTGAATGTACTTTGGCATCCATTTATCTAAGGAAGGTAGACATAGACATGAACATATAAATAATACGTACTCTGTTCTTCTCATGAACATCTATTTTTCATCAACCCCATACAGTGGTTTCTGTTAGTAATTGGATTGAGGACTGGTTTTACACTTTCCATATCATTTACTTTGAAACTAATGAACATGGTCTGTATCTCCCTAAATGCTGATTTTCAAAAATACTTGAGTGAAAAAGAACTTTAAAAAAATCTAAGTCATTCTGCCATTTACACATTTTTTATATCAATGCACTTACTAGTGACATACATAAGTGTTTCCTCTGAACAGATTTAATTTTTAATTTTCCTGAATCAGTGTTAACCAGGAAAAAGGTAATTGTTGTCAAGAGTATTCAAACTGTCAGAATATCCTTCAATCTAAAAGCTGTTAGAATCTGTGCAAAAGTAATTACTGAAACTCTATTCAACTGTAATAATAACCTGCCACTGATGACAGCAATTACTGGGAAAGTGCAATAGAAATCAAAGGCGCATTTTTCTCTGACAAGTACATTTCTAACTAAGGTTTACATTGGCTGAATAGTGTTGACAATGATGATGTGCTGTATCATTCTTAATCACGTCTGGCATGATGTTACAGTTTGAACTGCTCACTGTTAGAAAGCGACTAATTGCTTGTTTCATTTGACACTGTCCAGGCTCTCTCTGCAAAGGAATATATATTTTAGATGAATAGAGGTTAAGTGTTATGCTTCTTTGACTATTTTACATCCTTTTTAAGTGCAGGTTTTAAGTACATTTTGCCTCAAATGAAAGAAACTAATTGCAGTTAGGTCAAACTGACAAGGAAAACTTCTAAGATTTTACAAAGGTTTAGAAACCCATAATCAGGTCAAATTACGGCTGCTTCTTTCAACGTGAACTTTTAGCAATGGTCATCTTCACTATCAACATTCTTGGACATGTTGCTTATACCATGCCTTGAAATGAAATCACAAGGGACTTTTTAGATTGAATTCTCTGATAACATCATTAGTAAGAACCATAAAACTTGAAACAAGTACGTTCTGCCTACTTTTTTTGGGGGGGGGGGAAGAATCAGAAAACAATATATGATAAGTGGTTGTTTTTTCTTCTAAAAGAAATTAAATATATGGGAAAATTAATAAAATATAAATATTTTTCATAAAAGACACAGGAAGAGTTTGAACACTGAAGATACTACAATAAAAACTAAGACTTACTTCTTTACCTGCTTTGGATGAATCAAATTACCTCCAATATTTAGCTTCTAAAAAAACCTGTTTCTCTTCCATTTATTTACTGGTGATACATTAACAACAAAGTTGTAAGGTAGAAACAACTCAAAAACACAGAAGTAGAACTCAGAAGTTTAACTTTCATAGTCACCAGGACAAAGACATGCTTTGAATGTAGATATAGTTTTTGCTTGCAATGCTGTTAACTTTTATATGACTGAAATGTAAAGCAATACTAACTGAAGTACTGTATTTTCTAGCTTTTTGCTGTTGCTCAAGAATTCCTTTTGGAAGTTTCTGGCAGAATAATCTTAATTGTTTTAAGTCAATTATCAACCTTCAGTTGACACTACTGGTGCCTTTGGTGTAAAGAACTATATGAAATGAAATATTTTAGGGGCTACATAGAGAGTCTGCATCTTCTGTAGATGCATACTATAAATTTTATTCTGAATAATTAGGAGGATGTGATGAAGCTATTACAGCCATTCTGGTATTAGTTTTATACCATTATTTATTATGCTTTGGAAGAACAAGTCAAAACCCACAAAATTGAGACTTCACAAAAGCTGTGAACCTGAAACACAGTTTATACCTCACAGGCACCTCAATAGTTTGGAGAGTGTCTTTTCCAAGTGACTAGGGTCTAAACCTCTTTTAAGGGGATCAGTTGATTTCTGTTTTGTTTTGTTTTGATTTGTTTTGTTTTTTGTTTTGTTTGTTTCGGGCAAAGGGAAAAATTTTGTTTCTTTCTGGTCTGGTCTTTGAGTCTTTGAAGCTTGGCTTATCTGAGAGTCTTCTTTCCTGATTGGCTTATTTACTCTTTGAAGAAAGAGCTTAGTGAATCTGGTTTGTTTCAGGGACTTCCTAAAGCTATTTTGAGTTGTTTACTTCCTACTTAAGGAGCTTTCCTGCAGGATATGTTGTTTCAATCTAGGGGACAATGGTTATATAACATATTCCTAGAAACCTTTATATAAAACAAGAACCACCTCCCATGCAAATTTATATTTACACACATCAAACATACGTGTACAAATTATGTATGAATAGTAATAAAAATGAGGAGAGCTACTAAAGAAGATGACCAAAGTAGTGTAGACATTTGGCCTCCAAGAAACGTGCACATGCTCTCACATATGTGAGTATATACCTTAGCATGAAAACAGTGTACACAAACCATAAAATATTCTTTCTGCTGATTTAGGGAATCTAGATTCCCAAAGAAAAAAAGTAAAACACAAAATTAAAAGAGAATTTGGGTATATTTTTAAAAATAATGCATATCATAAAGTGGCAACTTATTTTTCTGATAAAAATACTAAATAGTAGAAGTCTCAATTCCATTTACAAATATATGTATCTTCATAATAATTGGAGTAAATTATAATATTAATAATCTTGGATTCATGATGTATATAATTGAATAACTGACCTGATTATTCTTTACAGTTGTTATAAGAATCAAAAGGAAATTATTTCTCAAAATACTTTCTAAATTATTAAATTTTTGCAAATATAATGATAATTTATAACTTTACCCATTAAATAGCTGAGGCTGTCTTATGAGTGATCATTACTTGTTTCTGAATATCTGGAAGATGTTATTTATTAGATCCTGTCACACGTAGAGCAGTTTAATTATGAATTATAAATAAGGTAGCCTATAAGGATAAACAGGGAGAAAATATGTGGATATAGTAGTTTGAGACCTAACAGAAGTACTAAAGATACTCTAGGAGAAATATAGAAACCCACGAGATCTAAACAGAAAATATTCAATTGAAAAGACTTTGAACTTGGTCATGAAGTTAAAGACCCTTCAATATCCTGGGCCTTAGCCATCAAGCTTCAATTTCTTTCAGGTATTTCTTTTAAGGATCATTATCCTGCTTATATAAACAATTTCCAAATAACACACCATACTTAGCATAGATTTTCTTTTCAAGTATGGAATAGTCTATATCATCAAGTTTAACATGCTCAATATACATAATTTACACATTTTCTAAAGAAATTTGTGATGGCTTAGACAAAAGTGATCCCTTTGGCATTTTTTTTTAAACTATGAATGTTTTTCTCAACTTCTCTCGTGAATTACAAAACAAAAATAGCTGTTCTTGCAAGTTCTTGTAATTTTGTATATATATTAAAGGAATGACTTCTGGAAAGAATTTGCTATCTGATCTAATTAATTGTTTATAATAGGAACACACTAAAGGAACAGGAGAAAAATATAATTTGGAAGCAATTAGAAACAGGTTGTTTAACTAGAGGGTGGGTTTTTTAAAAAAAATTCCAATACTACTCATTAAAATGGATCTGTTTGATTCACTCTGTACTCTACTCAGCAATGGATGGTGCACAGCATGCATTTACAGCTATGGTATGTCAACAGTATGAATCATTTCTTAAAGTCATTATGTGCTCAAATCATTTTGATTCATCTGTTCCTATGATTCTGACTGATTGTGCAAAATCTCAGCAGGAAGAATTATTTCACAGTCTTCCAGTAAGTTTAAGGTTGGGGTTATCTGAGACATAGACACATTGGGTACCTCACAAACATGCCATCTTTTACAGGTTTGCAGGATTCTTTACATAGATAGTTCAGGCCACACAAAGTCAGCCCTTGTTAGTAAATATTAGAACACATTGGGCACCATAAAACCCAATTAAAATCAATATATTCCCTCTTTTTAGTATAGTAATAGTGAAACTATTACTGTTAACTACCTGAATAAGAATCTGTGATAACTGTACAAAAATATTGTTTTAAGATTTTGATTATTGTGAATTCAATCTAGAAAAATTATTATGAAAAATTTCAATTAAAAAAATTGAAGGGATTGTACAGTGAACATTCATCAATCTCTATTCCATGTATGTTGCAGGTAGAATTTTAGTAGATATATTTTGTTATATATTTTACTTGTAGGAGTCTATTTTTGAAACATTTTTAAGTTTTAAGAATCAGTTATTATCAATTATAACCATATCAATTTTAATATAATTTGTGTTATATATATTTCATAATGCTTTTGAAATTTATATGTGGGGTTAAATGTATTCATTTATTCCTGTTCACTGCTGAGCAAGAGTCTACTGCCTGAATCAACTATAATGTGTTTATACTAATGATAAATACAAGGATTATTTCTTAATTGAGCTATTGTGAATATAGCTGTTCTCTATACTCTTAAAAATCTTATTTCATTACAGAAATTTATCTATTGGACTTGCAGGTTCAATTAAGTTTGTGGTTCTGGAACAAAAACTACTAAGAAATTTGAAAAAAAATCTCATATGTATAAATAAAATAATCTCATATACCCAAAATATTTAGGTAGGTGGATTAAAAGTTTAAGGCCTACCGGTAAAATGATTAAAAGCTGTCAAAATTCCTGTGACCCTGTCTCAAAATTAAGTTTGTTTTTTTTAAGTTGAGACGTACAATATTTTGATAAAGTACTTACCTAGCATGCTAAAAAGTCTTGGTTCACTATCCAGTGTTTCACAAAAATCAGGGAGGAGCAGGTGGACAAAGGGAGGGAGGAAAGGAGAGACACAGAGACATACAGAGAGAAATTAATGGCTCATACACTCTATGAGAAATATAACTTTGTGAATTGGTATCTTAATTTTAACATATTCCTGAACCTTTATAACCTTACTTTTATCCCATTGAAATAAAGCAAGCAAGACACTTTTGAGTTTCTGAAATTACTATGTAATCTGGAAAATTTAATTACTAAGATACATACTTTGTGTCAGGAATGTTTTATTGTTTCTTCCAGTATTTCTAAGTGATGCAGACTTAGACTATTGAGATAAACAGGGTATATGTACACACTCATATGTATGTGTATGTGTATATATATATGGAAAGATACATATATAAATAGGTATGTCAGTGTGAGTTGACAAACTAGAAACTGCTACCAGATGAATATGTGAAAGAGAAAAGTAAATGTGACAACAGAAATAATTTATTCCCAAGTAGAGAAGTAAGGAAAGCTTTATATATCATTAAAGAGGTAATAAGACAGACAAGAAACAAAAAACTTCCCACAACTTTAATTCCAGATCTCCAAACATAAAATAGGAAGCTGAAGCCACCACCACAAGAAAAGCCATTCAGATACAGTAAAAACAGACAAAATCACCATTTTTCAAGATTTAAATTAAATAAGAGAATTGGAGATAGGGGGTTATTCCTATGAATCAGGCCACGGTTCAAAAAGAATTCCATTTTAACATTTTATATACATAATGCTATATTCAGGTAGCATCTTGAGAAGGGGATTGTTTCTTTATGTTGAGCTACGGATAGGACCTAAGTAAAACTAACAATTATAAGTCAGGTAGCTTGAATACATATAATACATAGAATAATATAATATATTATATATAATATAATAATATAATATGTATAATATAACATATATAATATATATATGGTACATAGAATGCAGAGAATGGTAAGCTGAATACAAGAGGTTGTACTAGAAATGGAGAGGGTTGAACAGGAGAGCATGTACACACCGAGAAGTTCAGGCAATAAAGGAATTTGGATGTGTAGGAATTTGCATGTATATTTGCATGTTGGTTTATAGTCCCATCTTTTATGTAGAGGATCAAACAGCAGTCTTTTAAACATAGCAGTGTCCCCCTGTATCTATGTGCAATAAATAGCAAGGAATCCAAAGATGCCTCTTTATTGCATGTAGTTTGCTATAGGAGGTACTATTATTATTCACCCTGCACCCAAAAATAACTCAATTTCTAAAACCTTCATCTTCCTTCAGAGTGACTTATCACTAAGTAGTCTCCTAGAAAGAGATTGATATATTTTTTTTGTTTTTATATTTTCTTTGCAACATATATCTTAGGGCTCTGTCAACTTCCTCCTATTTTCAATACACCCAAAAGGCAACACTCAGCTTGGAATGAATAAGAACCTGTTTGGTACACAGAATACAGAATTCAAATCAATGAGGAATGGCTCTAAAAATATGCAAAGAATGGAATTGTCTGAAATTAACATGGTGGCCCTGAGATGGACAAATGACCCTTGAGATGACCTCCATCCATTTATTTCTCTATCCTGAATGTTAGAAATGACAGAAGTCCCCAGCTTTTCTGCAATACCCTCTCCACTTGGCAGATTCTAATATTAGAGAATATGTATAATTCTTCATTTTTTTTATAAATTTTGAGAGAATTTTTCACTTTTTCTTTCCTGCTTCTTTGTGTTTTACTTTTTCATATGTGTGTATTGTATATAGGTTCTTTTAGTTGTTAAAATTGTTTTGCATACATAAATTTATCCTATTACCTTTCTGTAATTTTATATATGTATCATTCATTGTTATATTGTTATATTTTATCAGTTTCTCTTTTTCATTTATTTCATCCACATATTCATTTTAATCCTGTCTCTTTCCTTATCTTTCCCTACTTTCTTACTTAAGGTTAGTGTTGCTTTGATGAAACGCTATGATCAAAGTAACTTGTAGAAAAAAGAGGTTTCTGGTCTACATATACATCACTGTTCATCACTGAAGGAAGTCAGTACAGGGATTCAAGCTGGCTAGGGACCTATGTTATTGGAGTCTATTTCCTAAAGGTTTGCCTAAATCCGGATCTTATGGAACATTTCTCAACTAAAGCTGCAGTCTCTCTGATGATTCTAGGTTCTGTCAAGTTGACATACAACTAGCCAGGATATATCCTAACTTTAATTCAAATATTATTATTGATTTTATCTTAAAATTTATCTTCACAGTTAATACATTAACTGTGTTAACACAGTTAATACATACATTAATTTTGCCATTTTCTTTTATTGAGATAATGTTGTTCTGGTAGTTGAGTATACTATATTGTCTAGACTTGTTTTCTTGCTATAGTGAAAGTTATTTGTTTTTTCCCATCTGAGTAATACAGAGAAATAAGGTTTTAAAAACAGGTCCCCAAATTAAACCAGCAGTAATATCTGTCCAAGAAATGAACAATTCCCAACTTAGAAGCAATAGAAGCATGAAAGTCAGGGCAACATGACTTCTCTAAAAGAATCAAAACTCTTCAATATCTGAATCTGAAGATACTTAAATGGTTGAAATGTCAAAAAATCCAAGGGTCTAGTTTTTAAATTTTCCTCAAATATTATTCAAAAAGCATATAAATTAATTAAGGAAATAATACTAAATGTACCAAGCAAAGCTCACTGACTCAACTAAAAGATAAACTCATCAGAATAACCTACAGTTGCACATTGAAACTCTATACAACAGTTAAGCATGGAATAATATATTGCAAACCTTGAAAGTAAATACTTGTACATGAACAAAAAACCTCAGTAAACACACAAGTGAAAGAAAAATACAAATAGCAATCAAACCAACCAAGAAAACAAAATGAATAAGGAAATCAGCATCTACACTAGAGAGTGGTTGTGATTCTATAATTGAAATAATTATTGGCTGAATTAATTTAAAGAAAAATTCAACTCATGGTTATCTGTAAAGTTATAAAACTTTCTGATACATACACAATAAACACAGACACACATACACGCACACATACACACCAAATGTAAAAGTGTAGAAAGTGATATTTGACAGATAGAATGTCAGAGAAAGAGCAATACCTATAAACATGTACAACAACTGGGATTTTAAGGCAGATTTCAAAGATATAGAGAAGCTCCCTTTTAGAATATTGACCTACACCATTAAGCGAGTTGTCAGACTGAAAATATCAGGTCACACCTCCCTGAAGACCTCCATAACACAGAGAATAAGAAGTTACATATGTTGTTGTCTAACAGTAGTCCATGATTTATGCTACTGGATTTCTCTATTCATAAACTTTGTTGTGTGATTTTTTTTAACTAAATCATGTGCTGTGAAGCACCTTACAAACTCTAAAAGTGTATGAAAACTAAGATCTTTCCATTGTTCTGAGAAGTGATCCAAAACTCCTTAGGACAGTTGTTGGGAATATTTCTCTGAAGTATGCTCTCTGAAAAGACACTTCCCCTCACACTTCCCTTCATAATGTCTGTCTTTCTGTGTCTTTTGTTCTTTCTCTGTCTCTGTGTATGTCGCCCTCTCATTCTCCCTCTCTATTCTCATTTTTTAAAGCAAATATGTTTTTATTAGATATTTTCTTTATTTACATGTCATATGATATCTCCTTTCCCAGTTTCCCCTCTGAAGAAAAAAAAAAGAAAAATTAAAATTAAAAAAACCCCTGTCCCCCCACCCACTCACCAACCCACCCTCTCTTGCTTCCTGGCCCTGGCATTCCCTTACACTGGGGCATAGAACCTTCACAGGACCAAGGGCCTCTCCTCCCATTGATGACCGACTTGGCCATCCTCTGCTATATACATATGCTGCTGGAGCCATTAGTCCCACCATACTCTTTGGTTGGTGGTTTTGTCCTTGGGAGCTCTGAGGGTACTAGGTAGTTCATATTGTTGTTCATCCTAAGTGGCTTCAAACCCCTCAGCTCCTTGGGTCCTTTCTCTAGCTCCTTCATTGGGGACCCTGTACCCAGTCCACTGGATGGCTGTGAGCCTCTACTTCTGAATTAGTCGGGCACTGTCATAGCCTATCAGGAGACAGCTATATCAGGCTCATGTCAGCAAGCACTTGCAGGCATCCACAATAGTGTCTGGATTTGATGATTGAATATGGGAAGGATTCCCAGGTGGGGCAATCTCCAAATTGTCCTTCCTTCAGTCTCTGCTTCAAAGTTAGTCTCTACAAACCCCTTTCATGGGTATTTTGTTCCCCCTTTTAAGAAGACCCAGCTATACAACTCCTGGCATACACCCAGAAGATGTTCCAACATGTAATAAGGACACATGCTCCACCATGTTCATAGCAGCCTTATTTATAATAGCCAGAAACTAGAAACAACCCAGATGTCCCTCAACAGAGGAATGGATACAGAAAACGTGGTACATCTACACAATGGAGTACTACTCAGCTATTAAAAACAATGAATTTATGAAATTCTTGGGGAAATGGATGGACCTTGAGAATATCATCCTGAGTGAGGTAACCCAATCACAAAAAAGCACATATGGTATGCATTCTCTGATAAGTGAATATTAGCCCAGAAGTTTGGAATATACAAAGTACAAACCACAAACCATAGGAAACGCAATAAGAAGGAAGATCTATTCTCACTCTTAATAATGTCCCTACCCAGACTTAAAATAGAACCATTTCCTTCTTTTAGGGCTCAAATGTTTTGAAATCTCCATATATTGCATTGTTTCTGTTTAATGCTCTCATTCATAGCCTTGAGATCTTTTCATTCTGATAATCCTTATTAAAGGGAATTATCTGTAGCTTCCATTCTGGACTGACTGCTGCTGCCAATTTTACTTTTCATTTAACAATTACTACATGTAACTAAAGAAGAATTCATCAAGAATGATAAAAAATGCAATGATCAGTAGAATACTGATGAAATTAGTGAGAATAGTTAAAATTTCTTCCAAACAAAAATAAGTGTAATCCATTAAAACTTTTGTGATATACCTCTAAAAGGAAGGTTTACAGCTATGAGAAGATAAATTATAAAAAGTAGACAGAATAAGATAAATATCTTAAGATATCTGAGAATAACAACAATCCAAATGTCATATCATTAGAGGAAAAATATTAAATATCTAGACAGAAGTTAATGAGATGGAGGCTGAAACGATACATAACCTATGTAATACTGGCTTAAGTATTTTAAAAGATAAACAATATTGTGAAATAGTTCATCAAGCTAGCAATCAGAAAGAAAGAAGACCTTATTTAATAAGATGAGAAATAATTCACTGAACATTTCAAATGATAAAAATGAAACACACATCATCATTAGCAAATATTTTGAAAACTTTTATTCCAGTAAATTTGAACATTGAAACTTGAATAAGATATAAATAAACAAACTCATATAACATACATTAAGTCATGAAGATATAATAAATGTAAACAGATAAGAGATAGGAGAAGATTATTGAAAGGATCATGTTTCCCAACAAAGAAAAGCTGGGGACAAGACAGATTCACATCTGGATTCTTCCAGATATTCATACTTAACAGCAATGTTCCTCACAAAATAAAATAGAAAAGTATTCACTTACAATCACTATGTAAAGTTAGTATTACCCTGTTATAAAAGTCAGATACAGAAAAAACACACAGAAAAGTAAATAAAAGGATAAAAATAGATGCTGAAATTCCCAGTAAAACATTCATAAGCAAAATTCAACTACATATTTAAAATACTGTCCATTACATGGATTTGAGTATTGCTTTTATGCAAATCAATACTATAACACAGCAAGTTAACTGAACCAGTGTGATGGCTCGTTTTATGTCAACTTGACACAAGCTAGAGTAATCTGAAAGGAGGGAACCTTGAGTAGAGAAAATGTCCTCTTAAACTCTCTATATAAGGCATTTTCTTTTTTTTTTTTTAAGATTTTTATTTATTATATATAAGTGTACTGTAGGTGTCTTCAGACACACCAGAAGAGGGCATCTGATCTCGTTAAGGATGGTTGTGAACCACCATGTGGTTGCTGGGATTTGAACTCAGGACCTTCGGTAGAGCAGTCAGTGCTCTTAAACACTGAGCCATCTCTCTAGCCCATAAGGCATTTTCTTAATTGGGGGATGGCTAAACCCATTGTGAGTGATGCCATCATGGGTCAAGTGGTGCTGTGTTCTATAAAAAGCAAGCTGAGGAAACCATGAGAAACAAGCCAGTAAGCAGTGCCCCTCCATGGTTGTGATGCTGTGAAAATTGAATATTTACAAGGAGAAGAATGAAATTAGAGGGTCATTTTAATGACCTTGTACAAGAATCAACTCAAAATAGATAAAGTGGTTTTAATTTATGACTGAAAACATTGAAACTACTAGAGGGAAACGTAGAAAAAATAAATTGAATCATTTGCATGCACAAGAAGTTATAGACTAGAATTCTAGTATCAAGTAAACCTGAAGAATTTAAAAATAGGAATACATGAAATATAAAATTCTCTGCAGAACAAATGAAACAATCATGAGAGAAAAACTTTGTCAGCTATAAATCGAATAAGGAAGAAATATTCATCCTATGCAAAAAATAAAAGTGCTAAAATAATTATTGACTCAATAAGCAGGGTGGTAGGGCGGGACTGGGTAGGTAGGTGCTGAAGTGCCAGTGTAGAGGCGGGGGCAAAGAGGGTGAGATAAGGTGTTTTCAGAGTGGAAACTGGGAAAGGGGATAATATTTGAAATGTAATTAAATAAAATAACTAATAAAAAATTAACAATAATGAGTTAAGAATGAGTATATTAATTAGATAATTCACACAGAAAAAAATCACAAATATGTAGCTAATGTATTGAATAGATCTGGTGTTCTTAACTACCAGAGAAATATAATTTGGGATCGTCTCAGAAAAATTTATAGAACATAATACTACCACAATAAGTGAAACATGCCAAATTTATGAAGATGAATATATCAGAGATTATCTGTTTTCAGAATCTACATTTTAAAAAAATTATCAGTTTAATTAATATTTTAGTATGTGGTAGTAATATATTCATGCATTAATACAAGGAAAAGTAGATGGTAGACTATTCATAAAATAAATCATCAGGTAAGAACAAGTACCAAAAGAGGGTAATATTGAGATATTCAAAATAATATATATTTACTAAAATATTATAAAAACTGACAGTTGACACAATACATAATAAGTATGTACAAAGAGTAAAATAAATACAAATACTTCAGAGATGAGAATTTTTATCAGTGATAGAACACTTCTACAATGAGACTTGCATCCACTCCACAGTATTGGAAACATATACAGAAAACTTTAACAGCATGCAACATTTAGCTCTGGTACTGGCTACATAACAGATGTTAGGCTTATCAAGAGCTTTGTTCAATATAATTCTTTGTCCACATAGTGATAGCAGAATTTTACCACTAGAAAGAAATTCAGCTATACTTTGAAAGTTTCTCAATTCATGTAGAAGTGTTATAATGCTAGTTATGTACTAGCTGCTAAAACAAATTTCTAACTGGACCTCTAGTTTTTAGTAAAGAATGTAAACCTCCCTGAACACATAGGTAAACTGCCTTAGCTGATTTATAGAAGATGTCTTGTGAGTCACAGACTATTCAAAATAATTAACATATATAGTACTAACTCTTCAAATAATAGTATAGTTGCTACTGCTACTATAATTTTTAAAAATAATTGTGTATGCCTGGGTATGAATATGTACATGCGAATGTTGGTGTCACAATTGCCAGAGGTGTTACACACCTCTGAACTTAGAGTACAGATGCTACATAAATATCATCATCATTAGTCAATTTAGCCAGTTTCATATTCCCTATTCACTTCCTACCCTTAAATGCATTTGTTTATTTTTGAGAGACTTTTAATTTTTAAAATAATATTATTGAGCTTTTGTGAATTTATATGATGTCATAATTTCCTCCTCCATAGTAATTGGAATAAATTTGTGGTATAGTCTACTTATCCTTTCTTAATAAAATATTTCTGTTTCTTGAAATTAAAAATATAATTCCTCATTTTCCCCTTCCAATTCATCCCTTCAAACCTTACCATGTACTTCCCCCACCTTGCTCTCTCTAAAATTCTATTTTAAATAATGTATATTATATAAATAGATGATATAAACTCTAATATAAGTATATTAATAGAAATAATAATGTGACTAAAATATAAATTATATATACATATAATTTCTTAGACTTCTCTGAACAACTTGTAACAGGGTTTTTTATGTCTGGTATTGGGGATTTTGTTAGTCTATGCTCTTGGGCAGATGTTTTTAGATCAGGTTTGAAACTTTTATTTAAACTATATATGTATATGTATAGACCTGTAATCATATATGTTATTGTAGGTAAGAATATAATAATATTATTTCAGAAATCTTCACTCTTCATTCCATGTGTCTGTAATTGCTAAAAAAAACTTAACTCATTCTTTTTAATTTTTTATTGGTTATTTTATTTAATTACATTTCAAATGTTATCCCCCTTCCCAGTTTCCACTCTATCCCACCCCTTTTCCCACCTGCCTCTACAATGGCAGTCCAGCAACTACCCACTCACTCCTGCCCTACCACCCTAGCATTCCCCTATGCTGGGGCATCAAGCCTCCACAGGACAAGGGCCTCCCTTCCCACTGATGGAAGATAAGATAAGCTACATATGCAGCTGGAGCCATGGGTCCCTCTATGGTTCCTTTGGTTCCTGGTTTAGTCCCTGGGAGTTCTGGGGTAGGGTTCTTTGTGGGCCTGGTCTCTCTCTGCTGACCAGATAAATCATTAATTTATCTAAACTGTTTTAACTCATGAAAGTTCTTCTTTATGTTGTTCTGAAGGAAGTCTTCTCAATAGGGTAGACTAATGCCTAGGAATGTTTAGGGTATGTAATGGTGACAGGAATGAGATATCAGCTGCAAGAAACAATCCTGAGATGGAATCCCTTAGTGCCTTGCCTCTCAGAGCTCACCCATAGTAGATCATGCAAAGATGTTGGGCCACCTCTAGGAAGGCCACATGCTAACCCTAGCCTTTTCTATATGGCCCCTGGCAGAAATCTATAATTTTTCAGATTTATGTGACACTTAAAATGTTATACACATCTACATTACTTTTGATTTCCATTGAGAATAATAATAATAGGGTTGATGCTATCCATAATTTGATTCCAAAGCAGCAGTTTTATGCAGGTATTTAGATACAAGTTTGCCTTTTGTAGATCCATTTGTGCTTTCCCATTAGCTTTAGCCCCAGAGATACAAAAACAACAATTGAACCATAGTACAGGAAAAACAAAACTTGCTGAATCTCTGTGCCCTATGTCAATAAGTTATAACTCTGGTTATAACTCAGGTATTGATAAAGAAACCAAGTAAGACATACACAGAATTTAGAGGGCCTTGATGTGGAACTGAAATGATTGTCTACTCTCTGAGAACTAATTTTCATGCTATCAAAAGGCACTATGCAAGCCTGCAAAGGAGAGAAGTAAACAAAAGTCCTATTCAACGGTGACTTGACACCTATGAACCACAAAAATGACTAGCATGCATGATAGCCCTAATGGTAGACTAGTGTGACACAGACCTTGATGGTAATCAATAGATCTCAAATTGGACTTATAGAACATTCACCAAAAATTTATCTTCATATCTGGTATTAGAAACCTAATCTACTTAGGGCTAGTGAAATCATGGACCTTGAAAAGATGTCTACAACTACCAATTTATTAAACAAGTATAAGGCCTAAATATATTGTAAATATATGTCATTATAGCCACAGACAAGTGTAGTCCTCACCCATCATCAAGAAAATGTTCTCTGTATCAGACATAGCCAGTTACAGAAAATGACAGTCAATCAAAAAGGCAGAGTTGTGGAGCCAAATCCTAATGTATCCATCAACAAAAGAAGTCCTGCGATGAAAGCTTAGAGAACATCGAGGAAGAGGTACAGAAAGACTGTAAGAACCAGAAGATGGAGGCATTTGCTGTGGGATTGTATCTATAGTAATGTCATAATATATATACCACCCACAACGTCTCAAAAATATGAATGAATAACCATGCACTAAACAAGAACAATAGACATGCTAAGGAGGACTGAGAAAATCCACAAAGAGCAACAGGCAATTAAAGAATTCTCAGAGTCAAAAAATAGTCTTCCCCATGGAACACCTATCTGTTATACAACACCAAATTGTCAGTCCTTAAAGCATACATGTAAATAATATATACATTGAGGAGTATATTTTAGGAAAGTATATATGTATGTATATATATATATATATATATATGTATATATATATATGTGCATGTAACAACAATTAATGCAAAGAGTCCATAAACTTTAAAGAGAACAAGAAGTATATGACAGGGTTTTGATGGAGGAAAGAGAAGAGAAAAATTATGTAATTATAATTTCAAAACTGAGATTATAATGGCAAACAGTTATATGAAATGATTCCCAACCTTCAAATTAAGTGAAATATAAATCAAAGAAAAATCATATATCAAAAAACATTTACAATGATGCTTATTGTCAAAAGCATGAGTTAAAAGTATTGACAAAAATATGATTAAATCATGCCATGAACATGAGTATGAATTGGTATAGCCATTACATAAAACAGTATGGATATTATATAAAATATTAAGGAAAACACTGGCATTTGACTCAGAAATTCTGCTTCTGGGTAACAACCAAAAGACATGAAATCACTTCATAAAGAGGGCTGAACTTTTGTGTTCTCAAAATACTATTTAAAATTACTAATATTTGTCAGCATAAATTAATATCTAAAGAAAAATATATATTCATATATATTCAGGAAAGAAAAGTAAGAATCTTGGGCTGGGGAGATGGCTTAGAGGTAGAGTACTTATTCTATATGTTTGAAGACATAAATTCAAATTACCAGTACCTATATAAAGACTATGCATGCCCATAATCCCAGCATCAAAAAGTAGAGCCACAAGAGCAGAGAGAGAATAAAATACAGACCCTTGCTTGCTTGCTTTTACCTATCCTTTTCTTCTTTATACTGTTCGACACTATCTCAGTTGCTTTTCTGTTAGTGTGATAAGACACCATGACCAAGGGAAAGAAGCATCTAATGGTGGCTTAGAGCTTGCTCATAGAAGCCAGGGAAGGGGATAGGATAGGCAATTTCGGGAATGGAAACCAATAAAGGGAATAACATTTGAAATGTAAATAAATAAAATATCAAATAAAAAGCCTGTATTTTGTATTCCTTATCTAATAAGTAATAAAGTGTCAATTTACTTGTTTTACCCAAATTGTAGCTTACCATTTTTCCTACATAATTAACTAGTAAACTGTATGTTGGATGTATTCAATACTTAGGGATTGAATTCAATCCTTAAATAATTAAGCATTTAGCAAAGATTATATATCATATTTCTTTCCCTTAATTTTATCAATCCAAGTGCAGTATAATTGTGAAATAATGGAATTTTACGGCAAAAAGAAAATATTTGAAACTGTTTTATTACTTTTTATTTTTCAAGTGATAAAATTCTTGCTCAGCAGTTCCAGTATGCTTTCACATTTACATGATTTGCACGTTAGTTTAAAGCATAATTTTTTGTTTCCAAGTATCTGGGAAAAAATTAGGATTATCTACACAATGTGGGTCATATTGATTCTAACACTTCTATCATGCCTGTGAGCTAGGTCATAGTTCACATGCCCAATCCACTGACCTATCACCAAATAATCTGTCTGTCTCTACCTTTCCTCTTTACATCCTTGTTCCACTGCATGTTATATCATAAAACTCTTCCTATAATATCGTCACAGTAAAATTCAAGTGTATAAAGTCTTCTCATGTCTCCAATTTTAATTTCAGAAATTTAGATAGCATGTTCAGTGTATCAATGAATCATTTTCTCTGTGTATTAAATCTCATATCCTATTTATATCTCTTCCCATTTTCACAGTGTTCTTGGTCTAATTTATCCATTTTGTTCATAGATTCACAGCCTTTTATCTATATTTGTTCTTTATTCTCTCTTAGAAATTCTGTAGTACCAATTACTTGTATTTCTCTCCTGAAACGTAGACTCAACAGGATTGCAGTATACGCATGCTTTCTTGTGACTTTAATTAGTGCTTAAGTCCTTGTATGCAAGAACCATATCAAATTCCACTTAAAAACTTATTTTCTTGGCACAATGTAATGTTCAGTGTAAGCTCTTAATATTTTAATTGATGACTGACATGAAAAACCACTAAACAAATGTTGGACAAGTCAATAAATTAATTATTTCTACATCCTCTGAACATACAACAGCATACATATGTTTGTAAGACACTTAACACAATGTGAAAACAGGCTGAAACAATCTTCCCAGTCTACTTTCCTGGCAAAAAAGAGAACTTGTAATTACTTCCAGGTACTCCATTATGATTTTCTGCACCCAAAACTGGACCTTATCCACCTATTTTCCCAACCTCCTGCTTGTTCTTTCAGAGAAACAATTTCCATCAATGCCATGTTTTCAACCAAATTCTTGGCAAAGATTTCCAATTTGACCCAATTCTTACTGCTACTTCCCTTTGAGGTCTGTGTCTGCTTTGTCTGCCTCTGATTGTTCCCACATGCAATATACTAAACACTCTCCTACAAGGGAGTGGTGCCTGGTTTCCCAAGAGCGAGTCCTTGTCACCACCACTTCTGTCATATGCCTAAACTTTTGGAATATCAGCCATAGTTTGGCACGAATTATGGTTCAGCCCTCATGCCCTCAAGGGTCAAATTTGTTACTTGAAATTTAGAAAGAAAAATCAAAGGAATAATAAAATGAATTATAAGCCAACTTTCTTGAAATCATCAAATTGTGTTTCTACTTCATGCTGTGGTTTCTGGCTTTGTTCATAGAATGCAGTTCTGGCAATGATAACAATGCATGTTTGACTTTGTCCAGCATTTGGTTTATTCAACACTTTTTAAACAGCTTTGCAGATATAGTTCTCCTCTCTTCCAATGCTACTGCAACTGTCTGTTTCTTTCATACTCATCTCATATTGAAACACTATGAAATATCCAAAATACAAAATCCTGCAAAGCCAACATTGTGCTATTATTTATTCACTATGGTCTTTCCCCTATAAAGTCTTAATTCCATAAATATCATCTGTATACAAGCATATAAACTGGCTTTTAATTTCTAGTATATTGTAAGAAAACCAACATCTGCCTTCCATAGCAGGTTGGCTACATAGTCCTGCATAATTTAATATTATACCAGGAAATGCATACATATATGCAGTTATGCACACACACACATACACACGCACATATGAACTTATTTTTCTGTCACAATTTGAGTTTCATTTTTCAAATTTTCACAATAAAAAATTATCTATAGATCTCTTTGGTATTGAATCATATTATTATATTTCCATAATTGCAATTGAATTACAGAGATATAAAAAGTAGTTATTCATATGATAGCAAGGTAAAAATGTAGGTCTTAATTTATATACCTTACAAAAATATTTTCAATGCTTATCCTATGTGATAAAAATAATCTAAAGAAACATACAAATAACATCAAAACGATTTTTCCAAAACATCTAAATGATTTAAAATTCAGTTAACATGTGTGCTAAACATCAAATGAAGTCAATGATTTTCAAAAGGTTATTAAAACTCTCTGTACTATGGTACCAAATGATACCCTTACTATGGTAAGAGATAGAACTTTTGTAGTTTATTTTAATTGTATGTGATTAGATATGTTATCTTAAAGAATTTTTTTAACCTGAATAGCTTTAATACATCTGTATTAGTAAGGGTTCTCTAGAGCAATGAAGGATATTTATTAGAATGATTTATGTGGTACAGCTAGTCTACTAATGGTTGTCTTAAAGCAATATGTCTTAGAATCCAAGACATATTTTTCAGTCTATGAGACTGAGTGACTCAGCTCATCTTCAGTATATGGCAGAATTCCAAAGGAGTAGGCTCTAATGCCAGTGAAAGACTGAAATTGCCAGCAAAAGCAAACATGCCAAGACCAGTGAAAGGTTTCTTGCTCTGTGGCCTTTATATAGCCTGCCAGCAAAAGCTATGGCCCAGATTAAAGGTGGATCTTCCTACTGCAAAAGATCTGGATTAAGGGTATATCTTCCTACTTCAAATGATTTAATTAAGAAAAAATCAGTCGAAGCCGGGCATTGGTGGCGCACGCCTTTAATCCCAGCACTTGGGAGGCCGAGGCAGGTGGATT
>NC_045030.1:109301106-109304943 GCF_008632895.1 Mastomys coucha | reverse complement strand
GAAGATATGTTCATCAAAGAATACAAAATTTTGGTGAAGGTCCAATGCCTCAGTGTAGGAGAATGCAAGGGTAGGGAGGCAGGAGTAGGCCTGGGGTGGGGGAACAACCTCATAGAAGCAGGGGGAAGGGGCAGTGGCTAGGGAGTTTACCAGGTGGGAAGCCAGGAAAGGGGATAACATTTGAAATGTAAATAAAGAAAGTATCCAATGAAAAAGAAAAACGAAAGAATAGAAAACTTCCTAAGAGGGTGTAGTGTGCACATCCTTAATCCCAGCATTCAAGAGGCTGAGATAGGAAGGAAGACTTATGTGAATATGAGGTCATCCTGGACTACATAGCAAATTTCAGCACTGGCAGAATTACATAAAAAGACCCTGTCTTTAAAAAAAGAGCTGAAGGATCTTGCAGCCCCTTAGGACAAACAACAATATGAACTAACTAGTACCCACAGAGCTCCAAGGGACTAAACAACCAACCAAAGAGTTCACATGGTGGGACTCATGGCTCCCGCTGCATATGTAGCAGAGGATGGCCTTGTGGGACATCAATGGGAGAAGAGGCCCTTGATCCTGAGAAGGCTCAATGCCTCAGTGTAGGAGAATGCCAGGACAGGGGAAGCAGGAGTGGGTAAGGGGGACAGGGAGAGAGGGATGTGATAGGGGGTTTTCAGAAGGGAAACCAGGAAAGCAGATAACATTTGAAATGTAAATAAGTAAAATACCTAATAAAAATCTATATAAAAAAAGAGTAATGAAGGAAGGCAGAAAGAAAGAATAAGCAGAAGACAGTATATACAAATGAAATTGAGAAAATATTCATCAATAAAATAATCTGTGTATATAAAAAAAGTTATAAACTTTCTATTAAATGGAAAGAATGGAAAGAATGCATTATGTTTATTTACTGCTAGCAATATAAATAAATTATGCAGCATATTATAAATTATTGTGATTATATTTTAAATGTTTTATACCAAAAGAAACAATAATTTTGCGATATAATATATATATTACTGACACTAACCATTATTATCATTTCAAGTGGAACAAAAATATATAGTCTTAACTAGAATAAGCTAAAATTACTCTTAAAATGTAAAATAACATTTCTGAGGAAGTATGTATACATCTTTATTTATTGGCTGCATAGATACTTCACAGTCTTTTATTAAAACATCAGGAGTAGAGAGAGACCTCAGTCCATAAAAGCAGAGCTGGACATGTATGAGAACTAGGGTTCACATATCTATACCCATGTAAATGTTTGCTGACTGTGATGACTTGCCTGTAAACCTCACATTCCAAGGACAGAGGAATAGGAATCCCCACCAAGCTTAAACTAGTTATTTTAGTAAGTTTTGGGTTCAGCTGAGGCATTCTTCAGGAATAAGTAGAAAGCAATATAGGAAGACTGTCAAAGTCAGCCTTGAGCTTCCATATGCACTTTCACAAATATGTGTACACATATGATTCTCTACATATGGGAACGTAAAGGAAAAACAGACCACACATGTGTAAACCAGAAAAAAATAACTTAAATATATATCATCTTTGTCTTCCAACTATAACTTAGTAATACAGGAAGTAGGTGAAAATATAAGTCACCACAAATATCAAGAAATTTATCACTAACTTCTACCAATTAAATAATTGATTAGCCTTCTATTTCACATTGGTAAAAATGAATATTACTTAGCTCTTGTAATCTTTTAAGAACATAGTTTCTATGTGAAATTGAGTTTTTCAAATACAGATTGATAATTGGTAATAAATATATACAAAGATTGAAAATAAAATGATATATTGTATGTGACTTTAAATGTCCATTATATGCATAACCATAAAAGAAAGTAATTTCCATGATTGCACAAGAAGATGGAAAGTAATAGAGGAAGACACCCATATAGTTTTTTCTTCTCATGTACCATGTCCCACACAATTTGCACACAAATATATACTACACTACACACACACACACACACACACACACACACACACACACTCAAAAAAGGATCCACAAGAAAATTATTTATTTTATGAATTACTATTAAAATTAAGAGTGTTTCTTCACAAAAATATTAAGGAAAGGGGACTAGATTGTTGTTCCAGTCTGCACCTCCACCTGTAACCTTGGCAGATCAGTTTCTACTTCCGCACCCCATAGCACTGCCTGTCTCTCAGAAGGTCTGCCCTAACTGGAGACACAGGTGAGACCACAACCACAATACCTATTACAACTGGGTCCCCCACAGAGCCCAGAAGACTTGGGGGTCTATCCTGCTCTGCAAGAGGCCTATCACCCATCCAGTCTGCATATCAGCATGCCTGCTTATGCACCCAATAACACTGCCTGTTTCTCAGGAGGACAGCTATAAACAGTGACATAGTAGGCCCACTCTAAAAGGAACAGCAATGCCTGCCTCCCAGAAGGCCTGTTCAAACCCTGAACGTGAAGCTCCACCTGCCTCTGTGGAGGCCTGCTCCAATCTGCGATACCCAGACCAGTAAATATCAGAGACAATCAGAGGGCAAAAGGCAAGCAACAGAAACCAATGTAATATGGCACCATCAAAATCCAACACTTCTATCACAGCAAGAGTTGGATATCCTAACACACCTATAAATCCCATCTCCTGAAGATGGTAGATGACTTAAAGGAAGATATAAATAATTCCCTTAAAGAAATACAGGAAAACACAGGCAAACAGGTAAATATCTTAAAGATAAACAGGGAAATACAATGAAACATGTAAAGAAATTGAACAAAATGATCCGAGACTTAAAAATGGAAATAGAACAATAAATAAATCATAAATGGGTGGCTGAAGGGATGACTCAGTGGTGAAGACCACTGACTGCTCTTCCAGAGTTCAATTCACAACCATCTGTATTGGGATCCTATGCCTTCTTCTGGTGTGTCTAAAGAGAGCAACAGTGTGCTCATATACATAAGATAAATAAATATTCTTAGAAAAAAAAAACCACAAGTGGAGGCAACCCTGGAGATGAGAAACCCAAGAAAGAGAACAAGAACTATAGACACAAGCATCACCAATAGAGTACAAGGGATGAAAGAGAGAATCTCAGGTGTAAAAGACACCACAGAAGATATTGATATATTAGTCAATGAAATTGCCAAGAGTAAAAAAGTTCCAGATTCAAAATATTCAAGAAATTTGGGATCAAATATGAAAAGACCAAACCTAAGATTAATAGGAATAGAAGAGGGTTTAGTGTAGATTCCCAGTTCAAAGGGCTAGAAATCATGTTCAAAAAATGATAGAAGTCCTAGCCAGAGCAATTGGACAACAAAAGGAGATCAAAGGGATGCGAATTGGAAGGGAAGAAGTGAAATTATCACTATCTGCTGATGATATGATAGTATACTTAAGTGACCCCAAAAATTCCACCAGAGAGCTCCTAAACCTGATAAACAACTTCAGCAAAGTAGCTGGATATAAAATTAACTCAAGCAAATCAGAGGCCTTCCTCTACACAAAGGATAAACAGGCAGAGAAAGAAATTAGGGAAACAACACCCTTCACAATAGTCACAAATAATATAAAATAACTTGGTGTAGCTCTAACTAAGCAAGTAAAAGATATGTTTAACAAGAACTTCAATTCTCTGAAGAAGAAGATCTCAGAAGATAGAAAGATCTCCCGTGCTCGTGGATTGGCAGGATTAATATAGTAAAAATGGCCATCTTACCGAAGGCAATCTACAGATTCAATGCAATCCCCATGAAAATTCAAACTCAATTCTACATAGACTTAGAAAGAGCAATTTGCAAATTCATCTGGAACAACAAAAAACCCAGGATAGTCAAAACTATTC
>NC_045030.1:109295806-109300170 GCF_008632895.1 Mastomys coucha | reverse complement strand
GTGGGAACAAAATACCCATGGAAGGAGTTGCAGAGACTAACTATGGAGCAGAGACAGAAGGAAGGACATGACCACCTAATATACCTATCTCCTGAGAGGCTCTGACAGTACCTGACTAATACAAATGTAGAGGATCACAGCCATCCATTGTTCTGAGTACAGGGTCCCCAATGATGGAGTTAGAGAAAGGACCAAAGGAGCTGAATGGTTTGAAGCCCCTTAGGACAAACAACAATATGAACTACCTAGTACCCTCAGAGCTCCCAGGGACTCAACCATCAACCAAGGACTATACATGGTGGGACTGATTGTTCTGGCAGCATGTGAATAGTAGAGGATTGCAAAGTTGATCATCAATGGGAGGAGAGGCCCTTGGCCCCGAGAAGATTCTGTGCTCCAGTGTAGGGGAATGCCAGGGCCAGTAAGTGGGAGACGGTAGGGTGGCAAGCATGGGGAGGGGAGAGGCAACAGAAGTTTGTTCTTGTTGGTTTGGTTTGTTTGTTTGTTTTTTGGAGGGGAAACTGGGAAAGGAGAAACCATATGACATATAAATAAAGAAAATATCTAATAATAATAAAAAAATGATAGAAAATATTTTTCCTTTTTTAAGTTGTATTGCATTATGAGAAAAGTTACATGATTTCAATTTAGGTGAACTTGTTAATATTTAAAAACATATTTTAAATAAATAGAATTAAATTACATTCTTCTTTTCCTTTTGTACCCCAGCTCCTCCCAGAGATCCCCTTCAATAACTACAATATCTTTTTTGTCATATTCTTTAAAATTTATAAAATATTACAACTATAAAAATGAGTATTATAAAAGTTATTTGATATAAAACAACAATCAATTTAACCATCTTATGTAGATGATTGTTTATAGCAATACTGAAAATACATACATTTTTCTCAATATAAATTTTAAGTAACTCCAAATGTATTACCCATATATTTCAAAATAATATATCACTACTAATATTTTCTTAAATTAACATAAATATATAAAGTGGGTTTTTGTTTGTTTGTTTTATATTAAATCTTGGCTCTTACTGTGCTAACTTGATACAATGTAGAGAGCTACGATGTGCCACGCCCCAAAGATGGCGCTGGCTTCAGCCTTCTGCCAGCCCAACAGTGAGTGCTCTTGAAGTAAACAAGAGCTTGGCTATGGGCTGAGTCAACTGGCTTGCTTCCACTGTGTGGGCCTGTAAGATAGCACCACATGGCTTTACTTGGGTGGCTGTTCATACAGTATTTAGCCTGTGGGTTGGTCTCCCCGGGGTCAGAAGATTCTTCAAGGTTCCTGAATAAATTGCATGAGAAGAGCAGTGTGTGTTGCGTCATTCTTGCTGGTCGACAGCCTGGTGGCCCGCATATGGGGAAACCAGAAACGGAAAAGGCTCAGAACTCCTGCAGTCAGGGCAGTGCACTGGAAAAGTTCCCAAGGTAAGTTGGGACGATAAAGTCCTCGGTGAAGAAGCAATAAGTTCTCCGGGAAGGAGTGAAAAAGTTCGGAGGATAGCGAACCAAAAGCATAAAGTTCACGGGGTAGCGAACCAAAAACATAAAGTCTGCAGGAGTATTGCTAGTATTGCTCTACTCTGTAGATAAAAGGAGAGAGTAGGAGTATTGCTCTACTCTGTAGATAAAAAGAGAGAGCGAAAAAGTTCACAGAGTAGCTAACCGAAAGTAATATTTAACCACGGTATCATATCAGTCACAGCCAATTGTTCCGGCTCTCCAAGAGCTGTTATTGTCAAACTCAATTTTTTTTGACTCTTCAAGAGCTGTGAAGACCTGTGTGGAAGCTCATTAGGATCTGTTTGGAAGATCAGTGCTGTTGTAAGGCCGTGGAAGAGCTGCCTTCAGCACACAGGGAGATACTAGCCACCTGTTTCTTGTTAATGTTAACCCTGGCAGCAGCTTGGTATCCCTGGGAAGCCCAAGACCTTAGGGGACTAAAGAAACCACTGGCAGAAGATGGCTCTCATTCACCCTGGGTAGAGACCATCCTTGAGGACTTTGCCCACCAGGCTCTCACCCTCAGAGATTGGAAAGAAATAGTCAAGGCTGTGTTCCCCTCACCCATGTTCCTTAAATGGATGGCCTTTTACCAGGAGGAGTGTGGAGTGCAGGGAGAACAGAACCAACATTGTATCTTTAAGGGAAGAAATATTTCAATTTGACTGGCACAAATCCTCAGTCTATGAGCTCATTTTCTAGGTTAGAGTGGATGCCTCCCAGACTCTTTTTATCTAAACCTGATCCTAATTCTCCCACAGTCTTTACTGATGGTGGGCAACTGGGATTCTCAGTGGTCGTCTATCCCTCTTTTGAGAAAAATGAACTTAGACCTGTTAGTTCTAAGGTGTATGAGATAGAGGGGTCAGCCCAATTTAAAGAGAGCTGCCTAGAAGATCAGAAGTATTGTGAGGCAGTTGAGGAAGGGCAGACGGCTCTGGAACAGCTGAAAGAGGAGCGGTCAGTGAAATCAGGAAAGGGAAACTCAGACATAGAGTGGTCTGATACACATGAGAAATTACAGGTTTTGATTGAGAAGATTGAGAGAAGGTCTATTAAAGAGAAGTGCAGGAGGAAGGGCCCAGCGACTGACAGAGGCCTCCCAGGCTGCATGCTGTCAGTGCCTCCCCCCTGTAATCCAATCAACAGTGGGGTTCCAGGCCTCTCCTTTTACCCAGAGGTTTGGGGAGCGGTGAGGTCAGAGCTCCAGCTCGCCTACCCAGTTTTTCAAGATGCTCAATCCTTCTTTAGAGAGCATCCTGTGATCTTTCCAAAGATTGTATCAGCTGCCCCTATAACTGGGGCTGATAGGAATATTATAACAAAGAAAGACTGGCCTTCAGGTTGGCCCGTACAAGCCTCTTCTCAAACACTCCAAGGCCTAGGGTATGCTAAGACTCCAGATATGAGTGCGAGACTATTAAAGTGGCAGGACCAGGAAGGTCACCCAGGAGATATGCAACCATATGTACTTGAGCTCCCTATCTCCCTTTGGGGAAGAGACCTTTTAAAGGACATGGGATTTAAATTGAGTAATGAATATTCCGATTCAGTCCAATGCATGATGCAAGATATGGGATATGCTCCAGGCTTTGGAATAGGAAAGTATTTGCAAGGGCGGAAAAGCTCCATACCTGTACAGCAGAGACAAAATAGACAGGCCCTAGGTTTTTCCTAGGGGCCATTGAGGAGGGCATTCCCATAACTTGGAAGATGGAGGACTCAGTGTGGGTTCCTCAGTGGCCACTTTCCTCTGAAAAGTTGAGTGCAGCCAAAGAGTTGGTGGCTGAACAGATGTCCTTACAGCATATAAAACCATCTGTGTCTCCCTGGAATACTACTATCTTTGTCATTAAAAAGAAATCTGGAAAATGGAGATTGTTGCATGATCTGCATGCCATTAATCGACAAATGCAGATCATGGGTCCAGTGCAAAGTGGCTTACCGTTTTTATCATCTTTGCCAGCCTCATGGCCCATAATAGTTATAGATATAAAAGATTGTTTTTTCTCCATTCCTCTGTGTGCCAAAGATAGTGAGAGATTTGCATTTACTGTTCCATCCTGAATCCATGAAGAACCTGATCAGAGGTTTGAATGGGTAGTCCTACCTCAGGGCATGGCAAATAGCCCCACCATGTGCCAACTGTATGTGGGTGAAGCCATTGCTCCTTTGAGAAAGAATTTTCCTGACTTGAGATGTCTTCATTACATGGATGATATCCTGCTGGCAGCTAAGAGTGAGCAAATGTTAGATCAGGCCTATGAAGAATTAGTTAAGTTATTAAAAGAGAAAAGGTTGTTTATTGCTCCTGAAAAGGTTCAAAAGGAGAATGTGGTTAATTACTTAGGAGCAAAGATTGGTCCTGAAAAGATAGTACCTCAAAAGATTGAGATAAGAAAAGATAATTTAAAGACTCTAAATGATTTTCAAAAGTTGTTAGGAGATACCAATTGGGTAAGAGGCTATTTGAAGCTACCAAATTATGAATAAAGACACCTATATAATACTCTGATAGGTGAATCGGCACTTGATTCTCCTAGGCAATTAACAGAGGAAGCAAGAAAAGCCTTATGTAAAGTGGAGGAGAGGTTGCAGAGCGCCTTTCTACAGAGATGGCAGGAAGGACAGCCCATTGCATTGTGCATATTTGCTACTTATGGTCAGCCTACAGGATTGTTATGGCAGGAAGGAGCATTATTATGGACTTATTTGAAAGTTTCTCCAAATAAATTCATAGAACATTATCCCACTGCGGTTGCTGCTTTAGCCCTGAATGGTGTCCAGCAATGTTTACAGTCTTTTGGAGTCGCTCCTGCCAGCATAATAGTGCCCTATTCC
>NC_045030.1:109294534-109295439 GCF_008632895.1 Mastomys coucha | reverse complement strand
CAATTATTTCATGTAAATGCAAGAACCTTACAACAGAAATTCCATTTGTCTAGAGCAGATGCCAGACAAGTGGTTTTGAATTGTCCTCAGTGTATGATTCATCATCATCCTCCCAGTGTGGGAGTGAACCCTAGAGGGATGATGCCACTTAAGATCTGGCAAATGGATGTCACCCACATTTCTGAGTTTGGAACCTTAAAATATGTTCATGTGTCTGTAGATACCTGCTCAGGTATCATACATGTTACACCCTTGAGTGGAGAAAAGGCTCGCAATGTCATAGGGCATTGTTTAGAAGCCTGGGTTGCATGGGGAAAACCACAGCAGCTGAAAACGGACAATGGACCAGCCTATACGGCTCAGACCTTTGCCTCCTTCTGCAAGCAGATGGAGGTACAGTTTAATCACAGATTACCATATAATCCTCAAGGACAAAGAATTGTGGAGCGTGCCCATCGCACCTTAAAAGAATGTTTGCAAAAAACAAAAAGGGGGAATAGGCCAAGGCTGAACCCCCAAGGAGAGAATGTCTCTGGCCTCCTTTTCTGTAGATTGTGAGCAATGGGAGTGCGTGCTTGGGTGAAAAAAAGTTAGTATGCACTCCGGACATACGCTTTTATGCCCTGTGCTGGAATGCCACAGCTTTTCCTGCGGCTGTAGTGACTAGAATGCCTCAGTATGTACCAGTTCCTGTGGAGACCCCTAATACCATGATGCTGTTCAGGCCTAAAAGAGATTTTGGCATCACTGCAGCTATTGTTACTGCCATCACTATTGCTGCTGTGGGGGCTACTGCCTCAGCTATTGCCTTGTCTAGTTCTATACAAACTGCCAACACCCTGAACGACATCTCAGCCAATGTAGTACAGGCATTGGATACTCAGGCCTCTATGAATTCCCATCTC
>NC_045030.1:109293963-109294524 GCF_008632895.1 Mastomys coucha | reverse complement strand
TAACCATTATCCTAAACATCCATTGCTGTCAATTTTAAGGAGCAACCAGTGATATTCCCCAGGGTTACCTCAGCAGTACCCCTTCAAGGGTCACCAAATGTGTTTACTGATGGCTCAAAGACAGGCTGTGGAGCCTATTTGATAGAAGGGCAAGAGCCAGTGCTATGCCAATTTTAACCAGGCTCCCCCTAATTAGTAGAGTTGAAAATAGTAATTGAGGTGTTTAAAAGATGTCAGTTTGCATTTAATTTGATTTCAGATTCAGCCTATGTAGTCAATGCAGTGAAAGTATTAGAATTAGCAGGTCCTATTAAGAATAGTAGTACTGTATGTGCCCTATTACAAGATTTACAATATTTAATCTGGCAAAGAAAAAGGTGCTTTTATGTTCAACATATCAGAGCACATACAAGATTGCCTGGACCATTAAGTGAGGGTAATGATAAAGTTGATCGATGGACTAGGATGGAATGCATTTTTTTGAACTCATCCATAGACCAAGCCAGACAGTTTCACCAATTATTTCATGTAAATGCAAGAACCTTACAACAGAAATTCCAT
>NC_045030.1:109291162-109292431 GCF_008632895.1 Mastomys coucha | reverse complement strand
ATCCACATTAACTCCACTCGGGTGGACCTGAGCCTGGCTGATGGTTTGACTTCCTGGATACAGACAGCCATGGATAATCTTAAGGAATGGGCGGGCATAGGCTCTATGGTGATACTGATGGTACTAGCCTCCCTGGTTTGCCTATGGTATATTTACAATATGAGAGCCACACAGAAGCATAATGCAGCCATGATTGTACAGGCCTTTGCCGCCATTGAGGAGGGCCAGTCCCCTCAGGCCTGGCTCCCTGTCATGAAGCCTTAATCATCAATGCATGGTCCCTGCCCACTGAGGTATTTGTTCCATGGATAGTAAGGTCTGGTAAGTCAGTGACAGAGTGGACATATAAGTCTTGCCCACCTAAGACAGGGCAGCCCCGAGTGGGAAGGCTGACCAGGACACGGGTAAGAGTTGAGCACCGTCCTCTAACAGGCTCAGGCCCGCCATGAGACCCCCAGATTTGGGGGTTACGAAGCCTTTTCAGGGACTCCTACCAACATTTTCTAAAACAAAAAGGGGGAACTGTAGAGAGCTGTGATGCGCCGCACCCCAAAGATGGCACTGGCTTCCGCCTTCCGCCAGCCGGACGGCAAGTGCTCTCAAAGTAAACAAGTCCTTACTTGGTTATGGGCTGAGTCAACTGGCTTGCTTCCACTGTGTGGGCCTGAAAGATAGCGCCACATGGCTTTACTTGGGTGGCTGTTCATACAGTATTTAGCCTGGTCTTGCTGGTTGATCTTGCTGGTCAAGTGTGGTCGCGACAATACAAGAGTTACAAACATCAAGCAAAGCATTCAGTCTTACTCTTTGATGTTCTCTTACAAACCCACTCACAATTTAATTGTCTACATTTCTTTTGAGTATTTAAATACTTTTAAAATATGTAAGCTGTCCTGAAAACCATAGTATAGTATAAAAACATGAAATAAACAATACTACTAATAGAGAGGCTGAGATAGGAGAAGCAAGATCTCAAGACCATTATGTTGTACACAGCAAGACATTGTCAAGAACAAACAAGCTGAAATTGTATATGGATTATATAATTTTGGACCTATTTCTTCAATTACCAAACTACAGAGACCATTAGATGACAGTCAGTAAATTTCTAATTCCTCATATTTTTGGATTTCAAACGATTAGGATATGTTGGTAATATTAATTTGCATATTAAGATATTAAAAAAGTAATTGTCACTTCTTGTTGTTTTGTTGTAAAAGGTGGAATTAGGTTTGTATGGATTTGTTGAAAGATTACTTTCTTGCTTCT
>NC_045030.1:109288882-109290551 GCF_008632895.1 Mastomys coucha | reverse complement strand
TTTGACTGTTGTGTCAATGTTTTCTAAGGTGTCTTCTGCCCCTGAGATTCTCTCTTCTATCTCTTGTAATCTTTTGGTGATGCTTACATCTATGATACCTGATTTCTTTCCTAGGTTTTGTATCTCCAGGGTTGTCTCTCTTTCTGATTTCTTTATTGTTTCTATTTCCATTTTTAGATTCTGGATGGTTTTGCTCATTTTCTTTACCTGTTTGATTGTGTTTTCCTATAGTTCTTTAAGGGATTTTTGTATTTCCTCTTGAAGGGCTTCTAGTTTTTTACCTGTGTTCTCCTGTTTCTTTGAGGGTGCTATTTATGTCTTTCTTAAAGTCCTGTATCATTATGAGAAGTGATTTTATAACTGAATCTTGATTTTCTGGTGCAATGATTTGTCCAGGACTTGCAATGGTGGGAGTATTGGGTTCTGATGATGCCAAGTAACCTTAGTTTTTGTTGCTTATATTCTTATGCATGTCCTGCATCATCTGGTTATCTCTAGTGTTACCTGCCATTGCTAAATCTAACTGGAGTCTGTCCTTCCTGTGATCCTGGTTGTGTCAAAACTCCTCAGAGTCAAGCTATCTCTGTGATCCTGGGATTCTGGGATCCTGTGATCCTGGACTTGTTAGAGCACCTGGGAGTGGAGCTTCCTCTTGGTGTTTTGGGAATGACTGCAGAGTTTGCACCCAAGGTCTGCTCAGGGCACCAGCCAGCCCAGACAGAACAGAAGCAACCTGAGCCACTGGGCTGGCAGACTTCCTGTGTGCCTGGGTCTGCTGGTCCCAGTTATTCCTGGTGTTAGGACAGGTGTAGTTTCTTCCTCACCTCTGATCCTGGGCATGTTAGAGTGCCTGGAAGTGGAACTTCCTCTGTGTGTTGTGGGACTGGAACAAACCTGAGCCACTTAGCTGGCAGAATTTCTGAGTGTCTGGTCCTACTGGTCCCAGTAACTCCTGGTGTTTGGACAGATGTTGTGTCCTCCTTACTTCTGATCCTGGGCGTGTTAGAGTGCCTGGGAGTGGAGCTTCCTTTGGGTGTTGTGGGGAATGGCTGTGGAGCTTTTGCCCAAGTTCTGCTCAGGGTACCAGCTCAGATGGACTGGAAAAAACCTGAACCACTGGGCTGGCAGTATCCCTTTGTGTTTGGTCCTGCTGGTCCTAGTAACTCATGGTGTTGGGACAGATGTTGTGTCCTCCTCACCTCTGATCCTGGGCATGTTCGAAGATATTTTTCTTAACCTAAAGAAAGAAATGGCCATAAATGTTCAAGAACCCTACAGAACACCAAAAAGATTGGACCAGAAAAATGTCCTCCTACTACTTAATAATCATAACATTAAATGTACTGAACAAATAAATAATATTAAAAGCAATAAGGAAAAAGGTCACATAACAATTATCAACCCTATCAGTCCTATTGGAATTACACCTGACTTCTCAATAGAGACTTTAAAAGCCAGAAGATCCTGAAAGATGTCTTTCAGACCTAAAGTGACCACAGATGCCAGCCTACACCACTATATCCAGCAAAACTCTCAATCACCATATGTGGAGAAATCAAGATATTCCATGGCACAGCCAAACTTTAAACCATATCTTTATACTAATCCAGCCATACAGAGGATACTAGAAGGAAAATCTTTAACAGAAGGAGGGTAACTACACCAAAGA
>NC_045030.1:109283023-109288872 GCF_008632895.1 Mastomys coucha | reverse complement strand
ATCATTAATCATTAATATTGCTCGAGATCAATGGAATCAGTTTCTCAACGAAAAGAAACAAACTAATGGAATGAACCTCAGCAACACAGATAGACACTACTTCAGAGTAAAGCACTGGAAAAAAGTTTTCCAAGCAAATAGTCCCAAGAAACAGGCTGGAGTAGCATTATAATATGCAATAAAATAGAATTTTAACTAGAAGTAATCAAAAGATATGGGGAAAAACACTTTCTACCCATCAAAGGAAAAATCCACCAAGGTGATGAAGTCTTAACTGTGAACATCTATGCTCCAAATGCAAGTGTACCCACGTTCATAAAAGAAACTTTACTAAAGCTCAAAGCACACAATCAACCCTACAAAATAATCATGGGAGGCTTCAACATACCACTCTTCCCAACTGACAGGTCATCGAAGCAGAAACTAAACAAAGACACAATGAAAATAACAGAAGTTATGAACCAAATGCATTTAACAGATATGAAAATAATATTTCACCCAAAAACAAAAGAATATAATTTCTTCTCAGCACCTCAGAGAACCTTCTCCAAAACTGACCATATAATCAGACACAAAACAAGTCTCAACAGATGTAAGATTTAAATAATCCCTTATATTCTATCAAATCAACATGGACTAAAACTGAACTTCAATAACAGCAAAAACAACAGGAACCCTACATACACATGTAAACTGAACAACTTTCTACTCAATGATAACTTGGTCAGGGAAGAAATAAGGAAAGAAATTAAAGACTTCCTAGAATTCAAGGAAAATGATGACATAGCATATCCAAACTTATGGGACATAATGAAATCAGTGCTACATGGAAAATTCATAGTACTAAGTGCCCTGGTAAGGAAATTGGAGAGATCCTATACTTAACAGGACACCTGGAAGATCTAGAACAAAAAGAATCAAATACACCCAAGAGGAGTAGACAGCAAGAAATAGTCGAACTATGGGTGAAATCAACAAGTTAGAAACCAAGAGAACTATACAAATACTAACAAAAGCTAGAGCTAGCAAGGTGACTAGACATAAAATTAATTCAAGCAAATCAGAAGCCTTCATTTATACAAATAATAAATAGGCTGAGAAAGAAATAATGTAAATAACACTCTTCATAATAGATACAAATAATATAAAATATGTTGATGTAACTCTAACCAAGCAAGTGAAAGACCTGTATGATAAGAACTTTAATTCCATGAAGAAAGAAATCCTGCAAGAAGTGGAGAGTTGCAGATGTTTGCCCACTGAATCTCTAGGTCTCAACATGCTCTACTGTACCAAGCTTCCTGGCATGGTTTTGTCATCCAACAGTTCCTCAAACAAAGAATGTATACATAAAACTGGTTCATTTACAGAATGGAATACTATTCAGCTGTTTAAAATGAAGACATCATAAATTTTGAAGGTACATGGATAGGAATAGAAAATATCATCCTGATTGAGGTAACCTACTCCCAAAAGGGAGGGCCTGCATGGTATGTACTTAGTTTTACATGGCTATTAGCCCAATTTATAGAATACCCATGATACACCCAACAGACCTAGAGAAATTTAATTAGAAGGAAGACCCAAATGAGGATGCTTCACTTACACTTAGAAGGGGGTCAAAATAATTATGGGAGTAGAGGGAGGAAGAGGCATGGGTAGGGGAGGGGAGGGGAAAGAAGAGCAGGATCAGATAGTAGAGGGAGGAGAATGAATGGAAATATGCATCTGTGGGGGCTTAGGGGCTGAAGGGTGGAGTATTGGGAGGTGGAGGAAACCTCTAGACCTAGAATGTGAGAGGTTCCCAGGACTCAAAGGGGATGATATGCATTCTATTTTTGAATTTTTCTATATACTTGAGAATGTTATACAGGTATACAAAGAGTATATGTAACCTAATTACCACCTTCAACTTCTCAGATACGCCCTCTATACATTACATCCTTTTCTTAATGAAGTTTAGTTAGTACTATTCATATGTAGATGGGTATATAGCTATTCTCTGAAGCATAAAAAGCCTACTGGAAGTGATATCCTCCAAAAAAAGTGATCTCTTATCCCTTAAAAATTAGCCACTGCTAAAATGTCTTCAATGAGGAGTAGGTGTTGGATATCACGTACAGTTATGTGGGAATTTTGACTAATTTGGCCTTGACTAGGTTGTGTACAAGTAACCACAGCTGCTGTGAGTTCATGAATACCATAACCACACCATGTTCAAAACGCAGAATTTCAGAGCATTCTTATCCTCTGCCTTGCATCCTCTTCCACAATGTTCCATGAACCTTCAAGGATAGGCTAATATATTTAGGTCTTAGCCCTTAAGCCTTAATTTTTAACCCTTTGGCCAGCTGCAAAAAGGAGGTATTTGTTTGGTTGAGAGCAGCCAAGTATATATGTAGAACATAAATGTTAGAAGACAAATTGATAAGGCTACTTTGTAAAATACCGAAAACATACTCTACACTAGGGCTTAAAATCTCCCAAGACCATCCAATCACCAAGATTGTAATATGAGGCATGAAAATGATTATCATATCACTATTGCAACAGAAGGTATATCTTGCCAGGCATAAACTATTGTAGAATTCTAGGTAAAACCATAGTTGTCTTTTCTTCTCAAGCAGTCTGCATAGCACTGTTAAGCACTATGAAAGGCATACAGTAGGGTAGCTATTTCCAGGCCAACTTGAGATTGATTTTTCTCCATTCTATATCCAATTTGAGATATGTCTTCAGCAATATGGTGGGAAAAGAAGGACAATAGAAACAAGTTGAGACAACTATGTTGCAGCCAGTGAGGGACATGGCCAATTCTCCTACTCTCATGACCCTGCTATCTGTCATGGATGGTGAAGAATTGAAGAGTGCCTCTCCCTCATCTGAACCACTGCCCAGCCTAAAATGGTCAGGGCCACCTCTACTGCAACCCACACATCCAAGGCAAGTTCTACTATGTTGTTCAAGTGATGTGTAGGTCCCTGTCTCCTGAGTGCAGCAGCAGATGAGGGGCAAGATCAGTTCTCCTGTCTGACATAGTTAGCAAGAAAAGAGAGGGTGGGGGAGAGCATCTCTTCCTTGCCTATGCAGCTGCACAATGGACAAGTTGGGAGTGCAGCTCTCCTACACCTTTGTACTCTTAATTGGCTGACCCACAAATCCCATATCCACAACCAGCTCTATAAGGTACAGGGCCTGGTCTTGAGTACTTCAGTTTGTGAAGAACAGGGTCAGCTCTCTTTTTCTTATGACCCCATGACCAAGTCTTCCAATTGTCAGAGGTAAAGAAGTGCAAGGGTGGACTATAATATCTATCCCTTATTAATGCCCCCCCATGTCTGTCTGTCTGTCTCTCTCTCTCTTTCACACACACACACATGCGCGTACGCCCATACACACACCACTGTCCTTTAGGTTGTGTAACAAATAGTAATAGATGTAAGAAAAGTAAAGTTATAAAAAGAACCTGAAGTTTATGCTTTTGGCATATATTTTCAAGTTATTTGAACTATACCCAAGTGTTTTGTTGCTTCTCAGAATATCAATAAATTGTTACAAGTTTAATTGTGGGCTCAAGGGTATAAGTTGTTAGCTGTGTGACACTTTATTGTTTCTGGCAACTATGAACAAATGAAGTGTCAATAGAAATAAGTTGTGTCTTAATTATAAAAGAAAGAAGAAAAATAGAAAACAAGAGTTTGGAAAGGAGAGGTAGAGAAATAAGGAAATCAGAAAATATTAGTAAAAAGTCTTTATATTACATATAATCTATACTTATTCATTTTTGAGAGAAAAGAGAAGAAACAGAATGGTATGTTTGACTCATTCATTTTTCTTTCTGCTCAGATTACATAAAATTACATCTTTCTGAAGCAAACACAGACTTTCAGAACCTTACTTGTTCACTCCCCCACTTAGATAAGAGATTCTGCCACATAACTATAGTGATGGGAAGTTTTTGTGTCTTCTCATTGTAGTGCTTTTTTTTTTAAAATTTGGTGGTTTTACTCTCTTCCTAGGTAATCTAAAATGTTTTTCTTGACATGTACTCCACACATTAAATGGGTTTGAATTTTTTATTGGATATTTTATTTATTTACATTTCAAATGTTATATATTTATATAAGGTGTAGATGAATAATGTTAGTATAATGCTGAGTATAAATTTATTAATCTAGATGCTTCAGATGTTGTATTAAACATGCTCAGTAGTCATTAGGACCTCAGTTTAAACCCAAGAACTACCACATAATATTTAATTTTACTCAAGCATATTATAACTGATAAAATTGATTTTGAAATATAAAAAGTCTGCTTGTTTTTTCTCGATAAAAGGAAATCTGAAGTTAAATTGCAATCTTAAAGAAAATAGTTGCAACTCTTAAAATAGTTACATCTCTATTTTATTTTTGTTTTACTTTTTATTAAATTAATTTATTTTTATATTTCATATTCTATTCCCCATCCCCCTCCCACTGCTCTACAACCCACACCTCCTTCCTACTCCACCTGTATCCACGAGGATGGCCCCACTCCATACTCCCACCTGACCCCTAATCTCCCTATGGCCTCCAGTCTCTTGAGGGTTAGATGCATCATCTCTGAATGAACATAGACCCAGAAGTCCTCTAATGTATGTATGTTTGGGGCCCCATATCAGCTGGTATATGCTATCTGTTTGGTTGTCCAGTGTTTGAGAGATCTTGGGGGTCCAGATTAATTGAGACTGCTGGTCCTCTTACAGGACTGCCTTTCTCCTCAGCTTCTTTCAGTTTTTCCTAATTCAACAAAACAGCTCAGCTGCTTCTGTCCATTGGTTGTGTACACATATCTTCATCTGACACTTTCAGCTGCTTGTTGGGTCTTTTGGAGGCCAGTCATTTTTTTTTTGTGAGTCCTTTTTTGTGAGTGCTCCATAGTCTCAGTAATAATGCCAGGCTTTGGGATCTCCTCTAGAGCTAGATCCTACTTTGGGCTGGTTGCTGGACCTTCTTCTCCTTAGGCTCTTCTCCATTTGCATCCCTGTAATTGTCCTAGGTCTCTGGTACATTCTAGAGGGTCCCACCAACCTCCTATTTCATGAGGTTGCCTGTTTCCATTCTTTCTGTTGGCCCTCAGAGCTTCAGACCTTTTCCCTCACCAAATACCAGATCAGGTTCCCCTCTCCCTCCCACTTCTCTACCCTATTCACTTATCCTCCCAGATCCCTCCCTCCTTCCTCACTGTGGGACTTCTCTCTCCCAAGTGGGACAGAGGCATCCTTACTTGGTCACTTCAGCTTGTTGACCTTTTTTAATTCTTTGGACTGTATCTTGGATATTCTGTACTTATTTCTTTTTCTTTTTTTGTCTAATATCCACTTATTAGTAAGTACATACTATGCATGTCCTTTTGGGTCTGAGTTACCTCATTCAGGGTGATATTTTCTAGTTCCATCCATTTGCCTGCAAAACTCAGGATGTCCTCATTCTTAATAGCTGAATAGTATTCCATTGTGTAAATGAACCACATTTTATGTAACCATTCTTCTGTCATAGGACGTCTAGGTTGTTTCCAGCTTCTGGCTATCACAAATAAGGCCACTATGAACATAGTGGAACATGTAACCCTGGGGCCTGGTGGGGTATCTTTTGGGTATATTCCCAGGAGTGGTATGTCTGGGTCTTCAGGTAGATCTATTTCCAATTACCTGAGGAACCTCCAGATTGATTTCCAGAGTCATTGTACCAGTTTTCTATCCCACAAGCAATAGAGCAGTGTTCCTTTTTCTTCACATCTTCTCCAACTGTTGGGAGCCGTGAATCTTGAGAGGCATTCGCCATGGCAAGATGGCGCCTACTTCCGCTGTT
>NC_045030.1:109262070-109282730 GCF_008632895.1 Mastomys coucha | reverse complement strand
TTGCTGCAGAAGGAACCTAGAGTGTCCGCGTGTCTTCTTCCCGGCGAGAGGACCACGCGGGCTACATCCAACCTGTGTTGTCACCTAAGGTTTTGATCTTAGCCATTCTGATTGGTCTAAGGTGGAATCTCAGGGTCATTTTGATTTGCATTTCTCTGATCACTAAGAACTTTGAAGATTTCTTTAATGATTCTAAGCCATTCGAGATTCCTCTGTTGTGAATTCTCAGTTTAGTTCTATACCCCATTTTTTAATTGGATTTTTATTTTTTTGGTGATTAACTTCTTGAGTTCTTTATATATTTTGGATATTAGCCCTCTATCAGATGTGTAGTTAGTGAAGATTCTTTTTTCTCAATCTGTAGGTGGCTGATTTGTCTTATTGACTAAGTCCTTTGCCTTACAGAAGCTTTTCAATTTCATGAGCTCCCATTTATCAATTCTTGATCTTAGAACATGAGCCATTGGAGTTCTGTTTACGAAATTTCCCCCCTGTGCCAATGAGTTCAAGGCTCTTTCCCAATTTTTCTTCTATTAGATTCAGTGTATCTAGTTTTTTGTTGAGGTCTTTGATCAACTTGGACATGTGCTTTGTACAAGGTGACAAATATGAGTCTATTTTCATTCTTCTACATACAGAAACACAGTTAGATAGCCACCATTTATTGAAGATGCTTTATTTTTTCCATTGTATATTTTTGACATCTTTGTCAATGATCAAGCATGCATAATTATGTGGTTTTATTTCCGGGCATTCAATTTTATTCCATTGAACAACATGTCTATCTCTTTACCAATACCATGCAGTTTTTATAACTATTACTCTGCAGTATAGCTTGAGGTCAGGGATGGTGATTCCCCCAGCTGTTCTTTTATTGTTAAGACTTGTTTTCACTATTTTGGTTTTTTTTCATTTCCAGATGAATTTGAGAATTACTCTTTCCATGTCTTTGAAGAATTGTGCTGGGATTTTGATGGGGATTACATTCAATCTATAGATTGCCTTTGGTAAGATGGTCATTTTTACTATGTTAATCCTGCCAATCCAAGATCATGGGAGATCTCTCCATTTTCTGAGATCTTCTTCAATATATTTCTTCAGACACTTGAAGTTATTGTCATACAGGTCTTTCACTTGTTTGGTTAGATTTACCCCAGAAGAATATTTTATGTTATTTGTGGCTACTGTAAAGGAAGTTATTTCTCTAATTTCTTTCTCAGTCTGTTTGTACTTTGTATAAAGGATGGCTACTGATTTATTTGAGTGAATTTTATATCCGGCCACTTTGCTGAATTTGTTTATCAATTGAAGAAATTCTCTGGCAGAATTTTTGGGGTCACTTATGTTTACTATCCTAGCATCTGTAAATAGTGATACCTTTATTTCTTCTTTATCATTTTTTATCCCCTTGATCTCTTTTTGTTGTCTTATTATTCTAGCTAACACTTTGAGTACTATAATGAATAGATATGGGGTGAGTGGCATCCTTGTCTTGCCCCAGATTTCAGTGGGAATGCTTCAAGTATGTCTCCATTTAATTTGATATTGGCTGTTGGTTTGCAGTAAGTTGCTTTCATTATGTTTAGGTATTGACCTTGAATTCCTGATGTCTCCAATACTTTTAATATGAAGGGATCTTGTATTCTGTCAAATGTTTTTCTGCATCTAAGGAGATGATCATGTGATTTTTTTCTTTGAGTTTGTTTATATAGTGGATTTCATTAATGATTTTTTGTATATTAAACCAAACTTGCATCCCTGGGATGAATACTACTTGATCATGATGAATGATGGTTTTAATGTGTTCTTGGATTCAGTTTGCAAGAATTTTATTGAGTATTTTTGCATTGATATTCATAAGTGAGAGTGGTCTGAAGTTCTGTTTTTTTGGATGAGTCCTTGTGTGGTTTAGGTATCAGAATAATTGTGGTTTCATAGAACAAGTTAGGTAGTGTTCCTTCTGTTTATATGGAATACTTTGAGGAAATTTGGTATCAGGTCTTCTTTGAGGGTCTGGTAGAATTCTGCACTAAATCCTTCTGGCCCTGGGCTTCGTTTTGGTTTGGAGCTTTTTAATGAATTTTTCTATTTCCTTGTGTGACATGGGTCAGTTTATATAGTTTACCTGTTCTTGATTTAACTTTGGAATGTGGCATCTGCCTAGAAAACCATCCATTTTATCTAGATTTTCCAGTTATTTTGAATATAGACTTTTATAGTAGGGTCTGATGATTTTTTTTAATTTCCTCCATTTCTGTTTTTATGTCTCCTTTTTCATTTCTTATTTTATTAATTAGGATACTGTCTCTTGGCCCTTTAGTTAGTTTGGCTAGGGGTCTATCTATCTTATTCTCTCAAAGTACCAGCTTTTGGTTTTGCTGATTCTTTGTATTGTTTTCTTCATTTCTATTTGGTTGATTTCAGCCCTGAGTTTGACTATTTCCTGCCTTCTACTGCTCTTGGGTGAGTTTGCTTCTTTTTGTTCAAGAGCTCTCAGGTATGCTGTTAAGTTGTTAGAGTGAGATCTCTCCAGTTTCTTTACCAGAGCACTTAGTGCTATGAAATTTCCTCTTAGCACTACTTTCATTGTGTCCCATAAATTTTTGTCAGCATTTCCGTTAAATTTCAGGAAGTCTTTAATTTGTTTCTTTATTTCTTTCCTGACCAAGTTGTCATTGAATAAGGAATTATTAAGTTTCGTCATGTATGTGGGCTTTCTATAGCTTTTGCTGTTATTGAAGATCAGCCTTAAGCCATGGTGATCTGACAGGATGCATGGGATTATTTCAATCTTCTTTTATTTTATTTTTTTATTCTATTTTATTCTATTATTTCAAAAATATCTGTTGAGGATTGTGTTGAGAGTTGTGTCGATATTGGAAAAAGTGCCATGAGGTACTGAGAAAAAGGTGTATTCTTTTGTTTTAGGGTAAAATGCTTTGTAGATATCTGTTAAATCCATTTGGTTCATAACCTCTCTTAGTTTGACTGTGTCTCTGTTTAGTTTCTGCTTCAATGACCTGTCCATTGTTGAGAGTCGGGTGTTGAAATCTCCCACTATTATTATGTGGGGTTCAATGTGTGTTTTGAGTTTTAGTAAAGTTTCTTTCATGAAGTTGGGGCTCTTATATTTGGGGCATAGATGTTCAGACTTGAAACTTTCTCTTGGTAGATTTTCCCCTTGATGGATATGAAGTGTCCTTCTTCATCACGCTTGATAACTTTTGGTTGAAAGTCTACTTTATTGGATATTAGGATGGCAACTCTTGCTTGTTTCCTGTGACCATTTGCTTGGAAGATTTTTTTTTTTCATTCTTTTCCTCTGAGATAGTGTCTGTCTTTGTTATTGAGGTGTGTTTCTTATATGGAGAAAATGCTGGATCTTCTTTGCATATCCAGTCTGTTAGCTTATATCTTTTTATAGGTGAGTTGAGTTCATTAATATTGAGAGATATTAAAGAGAGATGACTGTTGGTTCCTGATATGTTTGTTTTTGTAGGTGGCTTTATGTGCTTGTGGCTCTCTGCTTTTGACTTTGTTGTGAGATGCTTAATATCTTGTCCTTTCTTTGGTGCAGGTATCTTCCTTGTGCTGGAGTTTTCCTTCCAGGATCCTTTATAGGGCTGCATTGGTAGATAGATACTGTTTGAATATGGTATTGTTCTAGAATGTTTTAGTTTCTCAATCTATGTTGATTGAGAATTTTCCTGGGTATAGTAGCCTGGGCTGGCATTTGTGTTCTCTTAGAGTCTTCATGACCTCTGATCAGGTTCTTCTGGCTATCACAGTCTCTGTTGAGAACTCTGGTGCAATTCTGATAGGTCTACCCTTGTATGTCACTTTGTCTTTTTCCCTTGTAACTTTAATATTCTTTCTTTGCTCTGTGCATTTTGTGTTTTGATAATTATGTGATGAGAAGATTTTCTTTTCTGATCCCATTTATTTGGTGTTCTATAGGTTTATTTTACCTTTATGGCCATCTCTTGCTTTAGGTTGGGGAAGTTTTCTTCTATGATTTTGTTGAAGACATGTTCAGGACTTTTGAGCTGGGAATCTTCTTTCTCCTCTATTCTGATTATTCTTAGATTTGGTCTTTTCATTGTGTCCTGAATTTCCTGGATGCTTTGGGTTAGGAGTTTTTTATGTTTTGAATTTTCTTTGACAGTTGTGTCAATCTCTTCTACTATATCTTCTATACCTGAAATTCTCTCTTCTATCTCTTGTATTCTGTTGGTAATATGTACATTCCTGACCTCTTTCCTAGGTTTTTCATTTCCAGGTTTTTCTCCATTTGTGTTTTCTTTATTGTTTCTACTTCTAATTTTAGGTCTTGGATCACTTCAATCAATTCCTTCACCTGTTTACATGTCTTTTCCTGTATTTCTTTCAGTGAGTTATTTATATCCTCCATAAAGGACTCTATTATCTTCATGAGATAGGATTATAGGACAGATTCTTGATTTTCAGGTGTGTTGGTGTCTTCAGGGCTTGCTGTGGTAGGAGAACTGGGTTCTGATGATGCCCATGAATGTTGGCTTCTGTTGCTTATGGTCTTGCACTTACTTACCTTACACCATCTGGATATTCCTGTTTTTTATTGGTCTGGGTGACTGTATGGAGAATGTGTCTTTTGTCCCTAGGTTATTTCAGGTCTTCTGGTAGGCTTGGGGCCCTGGCTGCATCTGATCCCCTGTGGAGCCTTCCAACTAGGGGCTCTTGACAGGGGTAGAGAGGCTGCTGATCTTTTGTCCTGGCTACAGTAGATCTCTTTGGAGACCTTCAGACAACTGCTCTGAGTGCAGCAGAGCCTCAAGGGTGGATCAGGATATGGAGTCGTCATGGGAGCAGACCATCTAGGGGTCTGCTCCAGGAGCAAGGACCATGTGGAAGGAGTGGAAGGGACAAAACCGGAGTGGTATTTGGGAGGGCAGGGTTTTGGTGGGTGGTGGGTCCCAAGTCCACCAGGCTCCCAGCAGCAGCTCCAGGACTTGGGGGCCCAGGGGAGGGGTCTTTCCAACCAACTGCTCCAAGTGCAGCGCAGGTCCTCTGGGATGGATAAAGATATGGTGTCTTCATGGGAGCAGACCAACTAGGGGTCTGCCCCAGCAGCAAGGACTGGGCAAAAGGGCTAAAATAGTTACATCTCTTAAAGATCTATTTTTCTGACAAGAACTAAGTTCTCTCAGACAATAATACAAAAGTTCAATTAAATGTGAACAAAATGAATTCAAATATAACAAGTAATTTTCATGAATCACAAATAACATGGGAAAAGAGTCATTATTATACGAATATGCTCCTTTCCCTTTTTCTGTTGAAAAGCTGAGACTCATAGGTGTATTTTTTTAAAACTTCTTCTAGGGAATTGAATATTTGAAAATTTGCTTAGGATGAATTTAATTACATGTTTAGATGTATAAATAAAAACAGTACAGAATTAAGAATATTCTCTGAAAGAATCCCACAGAACAAATCTCCTCCTCTACTCAAAATTAACAAAAAAAGAAAAAAAGAAGAAATTGTCATACAGATAGCCACATTTTTAAATGAGTTGTCATGAGAGAATTTTAAAACTTGCAATGCTATAGATTCTTGTATAACATCACAGAGAAACAAATGTCTGTTTTAGTTTCCTAGGTTGGTACAGTACCCTCCTAGGTACCAACAATTTGCGAAAGAAAGTGTGAATGAAAGAATACCAGCAAAATTCTAGCAATGGAGTTTTATTTGACCAGTCAAGGCCAGTTTGGTGCCTGGGTATTGTGTCATTGGCATGAGTCTATTTGTTTCTGGGCTTCATCGTATCCTCATTAAACAACCACCTTGTTCTATCAGTTCTTGAGGAAAGTACTCTTTATTCTTCTGCTCTGAAATTATGATTGTCTGAAATTAAAAGGAGAAAGCAAACTCGTGTTGGAGTTGCAATTGATCTCTTGAGTCAAGTTGGATGTGTGGCATTAATTCACCACAGTTGCCACAGAGACACAGACAGTTGGGTAGTTATAAATACAGCCAACTATACTAGTCCTGGGCATCTGCTCAAAGGACTAGACATTATAACTCTACAGATACTTGTTCAAAAATGTCTATAACTGCCTTATTCACAATAGCTAAGAAATGGAAACACTTAAATATATTTCCAAAGATGAATGGATAATGAAGATGTGGTACATATACACAAGAAATTCTATTTATCTGTAATGAAAAAGGAAAGCATAAATTTTGTAGGTAAATGGACAGAGCTCAAGATTATATAGAATAAGGTAAACCAGACATAGAAAGACATATCAGATGTGAATAAACAACATGAAGTAACTATAGAAATCAGATAAGAATATCTGTGACTCCCCATCAAAGAAGCTGACTGAGATGATTTTAAATAATAGCCCTTGAGTTGGTTTCCAGTCACATCAGCCCATTTTTATCATTTTCTATTGCTGGGCAGTCTACTGTATTTCAGAGATGACAGCCAGTACAACAGACTCATTGCTGGTATAACTTCAGGTGCATGTCATACCATGGGTCACTGTGAGTATAACAGAGTAGAAAAACAATTCCTCCTACCACTAACTCTTTGAACACAGTATGTTGGAATATGAATTTCCTGGAATCAGCATATTTATTTGTTCTTTTGTTTTGATTTTCTACAGATCTCCTACCACTATATGGGTTGTGAGTGCTATAAAACCCTGCTAGTAATACAACTTTCCTCAGAAATTATTGAAGAGATATTCACTTCTTGAATAGTTTACAGCTCCGTCCATTAAAATAGCAATTAATTTTACACATATTATTTTGCATAACACACTTATCTGAAATATATAATTATCTCGATACCTGTATGATACTCAGAATAACTGAATTTCTTTGACTCCTGTCAAAAATACACAGAGCCCAAATACACTAAATAACAACATAAGAAGCTACACTGCAATGCCTATGACCAAAGCCAACACTATATACTAGTTAGATATCCTAAGATTTCTAGTTCCATTCATTTGCATGCGAAACTCATCATGTCCTCATGATCAATAGCTAAATAGTATTCTATTGTATAAATGAACCACATTTTCTGTATCTATTTTTCTGTTGTGGGACATCTAGGTTGTTTCCAGAAGGATTTTTTAAGATATAAAAATGCAAGTTGTAGAGGTATAAGAAGATAATTTAATATATAAAAAATAAAAATGTTTCATATTTCTCCCCTACCATGCTCTTGTTATACTAAAATTTCAAGGTTGAGAATTTTAACATTGATCAATCGAGATTTAGTAAGCTATTGGAATACTGGCTCCTTTCAATTCAGTTCCTAAGCTCAAGATTTTAAATTCCTTTTGGTTGTCTTCTAAAGACAAACTTAAAGGAGCTTCCCATCATGCTAAAAACATCTTTGTTCAATCTGTATATCTAGCCCTCTAGACTAGAAAAAGAATATGCCTTGACTTTTGACCCAAACCCCTAACTTTTACTAGGTCTCAAAGGCCTGAATCTACTCCTGTTCTCTTACATACACCTGTTAATTATTTTTTCTAAAATAAAGATTTTAATACAACGGTAATACTAATATACATCCTTTGGTAAACTAAAGTTCACACAATCTTCAGAGAATCAAAAAGTCATAAGATTTGGATCTACCTCCCACACATTAATTGGAATCCACATAAGTACACCCATCTGTTTTGAAAATGAGATTTTTTTTCCTTTGGTCATGGGATTCCTTACCTTCCCCAATTACTAGAGAATTTTAACTTCTGTCCCTAGTCTATATTCATCTCAACAGATTTTCACCTGGCTGTCAGACTCCATCCAGGGATCACCTATGAATGCTCCAGAACTCTGCCTTGTGAAAACCAATGTCAACAAGTCAAGCCCATATGATTGTCTCATCTTTCAACTGGATCAGATAATCAGATGCTTCTGATAAATGCCCCACTGCCTAGCCTTTGACTAGCATTTCAGCCTCCCTGGTCATCTATGGCAATGTCTTAATAATCATCTGGAAGTAGTCAGAGAAGAGTATATACTGTCCATTGTCCCACCTAACAGGCTGAAATGGTAACTCAAAAAGGAAGCCCCCAGAGCCCACACTAAAAAGCACCCAACCTCATGATCCTGAATACCCCAGTGGCTGTGAAAGTAGATATATTGAATGCTGAATTCCTCACTCTCATCTGAGGTTCATGCCCTGGAAACATCAGAACCTGGACTAGGGATGGGTCATCAGACAACACCAGCATGAAATTGAAATTCAGACTGGTAAAAGACTCTGGAGGCTTGTTTTCTATTTTGTCTTGCTTTAAGCTGCTGAGGCACATCCTCCAGTACTAGTTTCCCTGCTAGTAGGCATCGACATAGCAGGGTCTACCAGTATGAGAGAAATGGAACTTATTAATCAAGATCAAATTTTTAAATACTTAAGTTAATAAATCAATCAATACCTGTAAGAACTTAAAACAAAACAGTCAGTCATTTAACTTCATCTCTTGATTCATTAGCTGAACTCATAGTGTAAAACAGGAGAGGATTTGATCTTCTCTTCATGCAACAGGGAAGTTTATTCTAGGTAAACAATGTTGTTTCTATGTTAATCTTTCAGACGTAATTATTTAAAACCTAAACTTAGTCAAATAAAGAATCAAAGAGACAAGGAGAGAGAGAGAGAGAGAGAGAGAGAGAGAGAGAGAGAGAGAGAGAGAGAGAGAGAGAGTACAAAATGCCAACAAAGGCTGGATTTAATGTTTGTTTTAATGTTTTCCTTACCCTTAGAGGAAATTTTGAGTCAATGATTTGACTCACTATAACAACTCAAAGGGAGAATTGTTGAGCCCTGCCCACTAGCATAGCTGTAGCCATTTTGTTTCATGCCTGCCAGCTATTTCATATTGTTGCTGTAATATGCCTGCCAGTCATTGATACAGAAAAATAACTTCACTTAGAGCATGGTCATGTTGAGCAAATACTCTCTTATGTTCTTTATGTGATGACGTTTGTTAATCTAAAGAAACCCTACAACTATAATCTTCATCTACGACCCATTAAATTAAAAGTCAATATGAACTGTTACGTCTAAAATATCTTGAGTCAGGGCCAATGGCCAGGCAGTACTTCCAGCATCCGCATATAAGGTCATTGTGACTTTGAAGTTTTGGCCTTTATAATCTGGACCTGAGAAATGTCCAGCACACAACTTTGAGCTGTTGCCCTGGTCGATCAGTCTTGGGGTGTTCATTCAATAAACCATCCCTCTTTAACTGAGATTGGTATTCATGTGATTTGTGCTTTTACTCCTGGACTCTAGTCAGAATCCTTACAGATGAAGAAATAATTGGAGGAAAATTACACATAATCAACAATATTGTATATAATAAAACTTTATCTCAGAAACAGAGATAATAATAAGAGGAAATAAAGCTTTTTCAATTTAAGTAAAACCAAGGGATCCCAGACACCAGACTGAAGTTACAGACGATAATTAATGGAATCATATCACTAAGTGAAAGAAAATGATCAGCAATGGCACATGTGAAAACACATATACTGCTAGACACATAAAAGAGAACAATAAATGAACAAAACTTTGGGAGTTGGAAGATTGTGGGTGACATCTATGAATAAACTGCTAGAATCTCTGGAGAATAAAGAAAGAGCAGTCATCCTATAAGTTAGTTGAAAGAATAAAAGGAGAGATAATCCAGAATCTATATTGGAGGGTTTAACTTCAACTGAGGAGTACTTTCCTAACTTTCCCACTGGGGGCAAATGCAGGGTTTGAATCATTATTTAAGGCCAATAAGTAGCTATATGTTGAAACTTGACCAGGGAAAAAGAAAACAATTTCTATCTGGTGGAGAAAGTTTTTGGGGAGATTTATAGGACATTTAAGTTGACTATTGATTTTCTATAATTATTCTTGTTTTCTGTATAATTTTCATGACTTATTTTTCACATTTGCACAGAAAGCTAACACATAGTTTAACAAATAATAGAAAAAGGAAAGTAAAGGTAAATCATTGGCATGAGGAGGCAAATGTCCTTTCAGAGGGGTCACAGACTCCTTTATATAAATAGCAGAATGCATCTAATTTCAAGATAATTATCCTGAATTTGTTTTTGATGTTTATTTCTAAAAGCAAGTATTCTAATCATCACTGTCTTTCTGTTAATTGTGTCTCCCATTACATGTTCGCTTGAAATATCCTTATTTTATAATCAAGGTTTGTTGCCACAGTATATAGAGGAAAAATAGACCCAAAGGGAAGCACACTAAGAGCTTCAGTGAAATGTCAAAGATGTGCCTTTAATAGAATTAACAGAAAAGAAGGAAAAGGTTTGTCTCCCATCCCAACAAAAGATGTCTGTAACTGCGTTATTATGGAGACCACAGCATAGTTAAAGGATGTGTGTGTGTGTGTCATTGTAATCAAGGAATCATGCTGTCAATCAGTCCAAAGTGTATCTTAAGACTAGATTATAATTAAGCTGGAATGTAAAGAACTCTCTGGTCTAATCAATTATATTATAACCTGACTGCCTGAGATAATAGCCCATCAACAAAAAGATAATCTTTGTATCATTTTGAAAAAAGAGAGAAAGAAAAGCAAAGGGTTAGATGTCTACTATAGTCACTACTAAAAAATGCAGGCAAATATGCACAGAAAAAAGAGTAATAGAAGCATGCCTACTTAATAAAAAATTTGCAAGTCAGTGTCTTTGCTCTCATTTCATGTTCATCAGCCTTTTGTCTTCCAGAATAAATCAACTGGCAAATTTATTTGTTTCCTTTTCATAAACTTTAAGCAAGTTTAATCAATACATTTCTAAGTTTTAAAACTATAGGCTCTTAGAAGGAAATAAGTTCCTATTGTTAAAGGAATAAAATTATTTTGTAATATCAAAATTGATTTTGATTTTCTTTCTCAAGACAGGGTCCTATCATAGAACCTAGTCTGTTCTTTGACTCTGCAGTTGTCATCCCTCAGTATCCCATTTCACATTATTGTAATCTTATAGTACCATGCCCAGCTGATTCAAGATCTCTAAATTCTTTACCCACTACTAAATCCTAAGTGCAGAAAATTAAAGCCCTTCAAATTCATACACTGATTAAATTAATCTGTTTGGTTAATACTAATCATGGGAATGAAACTTCCATTTCTACATGTCCTTGTGAGACTTTGAACATTTTAACTATTATTGTAGGTCTCCATTTCCATGCTCAAAATAAAGGCTGCTTTACGTTACTTAGATGGTTCAAGTGAGTTTTTGCGGTAATAGTATGTAGAATGCAATTTAATGTTATCACTGATAACAACACAAGTAGGTATGATAGTATTGTTTTCACATTGGAAGAAGTAACCTAGCAAGAAGGTGCCATATAAAGAGGCCCAATTCAAAATTTATGGCAGTATTAGTGTAATTCTTTCAGAATTGTACTTTTATCATATGTCACATCATCACTATTCAATCTGCATAGAGATGAAAACTAAATGCACTAAGAAAAATACCACCTGCATTATCCAAAGTTAGAACCACTTGACAGTTATTGTTATTAAGGGGAAATGAGTGTTTTAGCCATCTTTTTAGTGCCTGATTTAGACCCTTCTCAAAGGTATTGTACACTAATACAAAACTTCTCTCCTATACGGTCATCAGTCAGTATTCAACATGCAACTCTTGCACCATAGAGTCATTGTAAAATATCATTGAAATAATATGTAAAATATGTTCAACAAAATACTTACCATATGTTAATATCTACAAATATCAACTATTAATAATTTAAATTTATGCAGTCTTCATAATTACTTTCCAAAGATATGAGATAATAACTCCCACTTGAAAAATCTAGAACTACAAAGTGTCAGTAATTCTTTTTTTAGTATCAGATAGTCAATAAGTGGCAAAGTCAAGATTAAGTACGCATCTATCTGACATACTTTTCACAATTTTCTGATGACTTTCTCTTAAAAGGGACACTGACATTATTTCATTCGCAGTAAAATATTATTAATTCAGGATTCATCCTCAGCCATGTAACCTTTAATATGTGCACTGAATACATACCTTCTAAATCTAACTTGACTTACATTTTAAGATAAACTGTACATAGATTTTATTCTATTTAAGGATGTGATTTGAGATATATATTTAGTGTTTAGTTAATCTCTTAAGAAGTGACCAAAGCTTTTTGAAAATCAGCTGTGGCATTTTATACCTTTATAAGCCATATAAAAGGTTGTTGTTTTCTTTATATTCTTGAACACATTGGTGGTTTTAGTGTGTGATTGCTGTTATTTTTCATTTGTTTTATTTTGGCCATTCTAGTTTGTATGACATGATATCTCACTGTCAATGTTTTCTTTGTATTTCCATAATAAGTGATGACAAGCTTATTTTCATTTTATTTGTTATAAATAATTTTGTCATCATTCCTATTTAATTTTATTTATCTTTTATATTTGAGTATTTATTCATGACTGTTGAATACCAATCCTTAAATGATGTATCCACATCACTTCTAAAATGGCTCAAGGATTATCAGGGAAGAGTGTTGTGAAATGTTATCTTCTGAATATGACAGAACTTTTGCAGTAATGAAATCATAGCAGTAGTCATTACTTACACAAGTTCTGCACAGATTGGGCCCATATATAGTTCATTATAGATGAAAGATGGCTTCATGTGGCCCTACCCTTCTTTTGGATGATACTAAAAGTTACTCCTTGCCATAAGAAGAGAATATTTTATTTTTCAATGGTATAGCCATTTAAGTTGTTCTTCAGTGAAATCCCACATTTGATGTTTATTCAAGAAATGCTAATTAACTAGATTATTTAAAAATGAAATACACAAAGAGAAACTGGCTGGGAACAGAAATGGATTCAAAAGAAGCAGGAGTGGAATATATAAAGGTAATATATGGTGAATATGAAAAAATATATAAATATAGGGAGTCAGAGAAGAATCATAAGGGAGCAAAGGGAAGGTTGACTTTATCAAAATGCTATATGCATATGTGAAATTATCAGGCAATAAATGACAATGTTTTTTCTTTCATATGATTATATCCTTCCCCTACAACCTCTCCAAGTCCTCTCATCATCATCCTTGTTTCCTCTAAAATTGTTATTGTTTTAAACACACATACACCCAGGGATACATATACAAATACAACCTGCTGAGTCATTTATTATTAATTGCATTTATATGATTTAAGGGATAACTTATTAATATTAGATAATTAATTATGGTTTATAACCCTAGGGAAGATTAATTGTACCCTTCTCACAAGTTTTTAGCTGCATACAGTTCTTTCTCTGTAAGTAGGGTCCCATGAGAGTTCTCCCTTTAATGTTAGCATGTCTACTGACATTGTTGTTTGGACCTTGCTTAGGAGAAAAATAAAATAGAGGAAACGAAAGAAGAAAATTAGTGGGAATGACAGGGGATCAAGTAAGGGCTGTGAGGTGACTATAGTAAAATATATTCTCTCTATATAAAGTATCGTAATCAATATATTATGTACAATTAATATATGTTTAAAATACTAAAGAATAAACTACTAGTTAAAAGTGAAAAACCATGTATTAAAATAAAAAATAATAGGAAGCATACCTAAAACAAAATGCAAATACTATAGTCTTTTATTTTCATCTCAATTATTTTAATCTCAAAGTTTTATTAACTAATTTTATAGATTTAACAAACTAAGTTATTCATTTTAACTGTATTGTGCAAAGTAACACAACTATGTGGTCTAACCAGTCTTTCAAAATAGTAGTGGTTGTAACAGGATTAAATGTAAGATTACATTCTTTATAATTCAATTATATATTAAAATTTTAATTTAATGTTTTATAACTAATTATAATGGCAAAGTAAAATCTTGACAACAGAAATTTAAGGAAGCTGTGCAGTCATTTAGCATGTGGCAAATATGAAAAATTATGAAAACATCACAAATACTAGTCTTTGGAATTTAAACGTCAGTTTAACTACTGATAGTAGGTAATCATGAATCATTTGAATTTTACAGAAATATAATGGAATATATTTACATGGAAGAGTATTTTTTATATAAAAGAAATCATTTATTTTGTAAATCATTCTATTTGACTTCTTTTGTCATGTTTGTCTAGATTCGTATATTTAATTGTTAATAAGACTTTTCTTCTCTTAGACTTTGGACTGATTGAATAGGAGTTTTTCCTATACTACTTTGATAATCTTACGAAATGTTAACACAGAAACACCCCTACATACGTACGGTGGTGGTTTGAGTATGCTTGGCCGTAGGTAGTGGTAATATTAGGAGCTGTGGCCTTTTTGAAGAAACTGTGTCACTGTGGTAGTGGGCTTTGGAGGTCTCCTACTATTCTCAGCATCTACCCACGGTGGAAGAGAGCTTCCACCTAACTGAGGATGCCAGTCCCTCCCAATTGCTGTCTGATCAAGATATAGAACTTTTGTCTCCTTCTCCAGCACTTTGTATCCCTTGGTGCTGCCACGCTTCTCACCATGATGATAATGGACTGAACCTCTGAAACTGTAAGTGAGCTACAATTAAATGCTGTCATTTAAAAAACAAAACCAAAAAAACATTGACTCAGTCATAGTTTCTCTTCACAGCAATAAAACACTGAGACAGAAGTAGGTAGCAGGAGTAGGGTATTGTTGTGGTACACCTAACCATGTTTTTGTTTGGAGGAATGTGGATTTGGCGAATTTGAATTTAGAAAGCCATGTAATTCTTTAAGTGGGACTTAATTGTTCAACCTAGTAGAAATGTGGAAGACATTGGTGCTGAAGGTGATTTGAAATCTAGAGATTATTTTTATGATGTTTTGGGAAAAAGTTGCTGCTGAGGAAATGTGATACGTATGCCCTACTTAGGGCAGAACATTCCAAAGTCTTTTATTCTCTGCACATTGCCCACTTAAGTGTCTCTGTGTTTACTGTCATCTACTGCAAGAATATGCTTCTTTAAGAATTATTGAAAGACATACTGATCTATGGATATAGTCATAAGTCATTAGGATTCCTTCTAATAATATGTCCATTTAAGAGAATAGTTGGAAAGGAGTACACATGGTTCCAGCTGCATATGTAGCAGAGGATGGCCTTGTCATGCACCAATGGGAGGGGAGGTCCTTGGTCCTATGAAGGCTCAATAGATGCCCCAGTGTAGGGGAATCGAGGGAGGGGAAGTGGGAGTGGGTGGGTGGGTGGAGGAACACCTTCATAGAAGCAGGGGGAGGGAGAATGTGATAGGTTGTTTCTGGGAGGGAAGGAAACCGGGAAAGGGGATAACATTTGAAATATAAATAAAGAAAATATCTAATAAAGTAAAGCATAGTTGTATGGGTCAAAAAGAAAACTCAAAGTTGAGTGTATAAGAAGATGAGAGTGAACAGAGTAGAATCTCTGAGAAGAGCTGGAGGAGAAGGTAAATATGATCAAAATATACTGTATGAAACTCTCAAAGAACTAATATTACTTTAAGAAATAATTTGCTTTTTAAAGCCATATAAAATTATACTATTGTATCATTTCATGACTAAATAAAATTACCTATTGCACATATAATACATCCCCTAAAAGTCATAGAATATCTAATAAAAATTCTAGTGACAGGCATTGGAAATCTCTCAAGCTGTTGGTCAAGGGATGTCCTGAGCCCCCATAACAATATAGGCTACTACCATGCCCTTGACATCTTCCACAAAGAAGTTAATGCTTCTTCAGAATGCTAAGGACAACACAGACTTCTAACACAGGATTTTAAGGAGTTGATTAGGATCTGAATGGGAAACCTCGCTCTGAGACCTAACTCTCATAGTTTTGGAAGAAATCATTCAAGCTGCCCACAGAAAAAAAGCAAACAGTAGTATCATCTAGCTATAATGTCAAGAAACCACAATGAGCAGCCTTGAAAAAATATTCTGAAAATTGCATATATATCATTTGGGGTAACCAACAGTCACCTAATTGAAAAGAATGCTCACTCAGTAGGAGGGAATTCATGCTTGGCACTATATGTTTAACCAACCACCTGTGGCTAATGAGGTCACAGAGGAGACTCTATTGCCATCAGTTTCCTAAACCAGTATAATCTTTAAACACATTTTAAAGTATTTATTCTTATATCCACAGAATATAGCTCTCACCCCTCACCAAACAAGCTTCCTTTTGAAGAAGATGAAAATCATTACAGAATTCATAAGTGGTCAAAACGCCATTCATAAAACAGCTAGAAGCTGCCTAAGTAATACATACATGCTCAGAACAAATAAAATATGTGATTTTTTTTCTTTTTAATTATTTCCTTTGATTTTTGAGAATATAGTATAATTACATTGCTTCTCCAATTTTTTATTCCCTCTGTACTCTTTCATAAACCTTTCCTTGCTTTTTTCAAATTCATATCCTTTGCCCAATTAACATATATATATATATACATATATATGAATAAATAATAATTCTGAATAATAAATGATATATAACAATGATTTATAGTGCTATATGTATATGAATTTATAGGTATTTTTTTCATAAAATATGAGTCTATATAATATTCATATGTATGTTTTTAGGACTGACCATTTCATAATCAAATGATATATTACTCCCTGAAGAAGACTATTTCTATCATTCTCTCTTATTTTTTCCAACAAGTAATTTACTTTATATCCTTATAGTAGCTTCCCCTCCCTCATCTCCTCCCATTCCCTCCCTCCTTCTCAACTCTCCTACCCCCCACACCTACAACACTCTTTCTCCTCAGAGAAGTGGAGGCCTCCATTAATATTAAGCCATGTTGCTACAACAAGTTGCAGTAGGGCTAGATGTATCATCTCCTGTTGAGGCTGGGCAAGGCAGCCCAGTTAGGGGAAAGGAATACAAATGCAGGCAGCAGAGTCAGAGACAGACCTTGCACCTGATGTTAAGGAACCCATAGGAAGACCAAATCCTAATGTCTGTTACATATGTATAAGGGCCTAGGTCCATCCCATTCATGCTCCTGGTTGGTGGTTCAGTTTCTGTGAGCTCCTATGGGCCCAGAGTAGTTGACTCTGTACATCTTCTTGTGGTGTCCTTGACCCCTCTGGCACCTTCAAGCCTTCCTTCTATTCTTCCACAAGTTTCCCTGAGCTCAGTCAGTTTGCCTGTGGGTCTCTGTATCCCTTTCCATCTGCTGCTGGCTGGAGCCTCTCAGAGGACAGGTAGGCTCGGTTCCTGTTTGCAACCATAACAGAATCATTAATACTGTCAGGGGGTGGGCTGTCTCGCAAAGCATGGGTGTCAAGTTGGGTCACTCTTTGGTCATTACATTAATTTCTGCTCCCTCTCACTCTTATTTAAAATAAATTCTGTTTTAACAAAAACATAAATATACACATATAGGTAACTATGGAAAGAAATACAAATCTAATTTGATTATTTCTAGTCAACTCTTTACTCTTGTGTAAATGTATCAGAATGCTATAGAAAATCTTTGAGACATTATTAAGATTAAACTTAAAATGAACAAGACTAGCTGCAATCTATTCCCGGGGCCACAGCTCTGCCTGAATCCCTAGTGAGCTGCCACCTGTAAAAACCAGGTAAGAATCCTATACCATAACCCCTTGTCCTCTGGGTTCCCTAGCAAGCCCAGCAGCTGTGAGGTCTGCCCCACCTACTCTGTAATCCATCTTCTGGTCCACACTTCCACCTGCAATCTAGGAGTCCTACTGCAATCAAGGGCCACCAGCTCTGCTTGCATTCCTGGTGGCCTGCTGCTTCCTGGGGCAACCAGAGGCCTAAAGCCACCAGGGAGTCTAAACTCTGCCTCCATCCCAGAAAGTTTGCTGCCAACCAGGAAAACCAGCACTACTTACAATCCAAGAGGTCTGCTGCAATCATGGACTACCAGCTCTGCCTCCAACCCTGGAGGCCTGTTGCCAACCAATACAACCAGCTCTATCTGCAATCCCAGAGTCCTGCTGCAATAAGGTACTCCCACCCCCACCTGTACTTTCAGAGGCTTGCTGCTATCAGAAACTACCGAGGTCTGCCAATACTAGGGATAATACAGTGACTAAAGACCTGTATAAGAACACAATTAACAAAAGCCAGGGCAATATGGCACCATGAGAACCCATATGTCTGATTAGAACAAGACCTGGATATCCGAACATACCTGAAGTGCAAAAAAAATGGACTTAAATCTAATCTTATGAAGATGATAGAGGGCTTTAAAGAGGAATACATAAAATGAATAAATCCTTTAACAAGATTTAAGAAAATACAATCAGACAGGAAGAGACCTTTAAAGGAAAAATGAAGAAATATAAAGAAATACAGGAAAATATAATTAAACATGTGAAGGAAATGAATAAAACTGTTCAAGTCCTGAAAATGGAAATAAGAGCAAAAAGGAAAACACAAACTGAGCAATTGATTCCCGGAGATGGAAAACAAGAAAAAAAATGAGATCACAAATTACAGAAACAAGTATCACCAACAGAATACAAGAGATAGATAAGAGAATTTCAAGTATAGAAGATACAATAGAAGAAATTGATATATGGGTCAAAAAATGCTAAATCTAAAAAGTTACTAAAATAAATCCAAGAAATTTGAGATACAATGAAAAAACCAAATATAAGAATAAGAGGAATCTAAGAGAAGATACCCAGCTCAAAGGCTCAGAAAATATCTTCAACAAAATCATAAACAAAATTTTCCCTAACCTTAAGAAGCTGAGCCTATAAACATAAAAGAAGCTTACAGAACACCAAATCCATTGTATCAGAAAAGAAAAATCTTCTGCCACATAAAAATCAAAACACTATCTCCTGAGAGGCTCTGCTAGTGCCTGACAAATACAGAGGTGGATGCTAGCAACCATACATTAAACTGAGCACAGGGTTCCCAAAGGAGAAGCTAGAGAAAGAACCCAAGGAGCTGAAGGGTTTGTAACCCCATAGGAGGAACAACAATATGAACCAAGCATAACTCCCAGAGCTCCCAGGAACTAAACCACCAACCAAAGAGTACCCAAGGCTCCAGCTGCCTATGTGGCAGAGGATGGCCTCATTGGACGTCAATGAGAGGAGAGACCCTTGGTCCTATGAAGGCTCTATGCCCCAGTGTAGGGGAATGGCAGAAGAGGGAAGTAGGAGTGAGTGGGTTGGTGAGCAGGGAGCAGGGGTAGGGGGATAGGATAGGAAGATTTTGTAGGGGAAACCAGGAAAGGGAATAACATTTGAAATGTAAATAAAGAAAATATTTAATAAAAAAATTTTAAATCAAAACATTAAATGTACAGAACTAAGATAGAAAATTAAAAGCTACAAGAGGAAAAGGTCAAGTAATCTATAAAGTTATCTCTATCATAATTACATCTGACTTTTCAAAAGAGACTCTAAAATCCAGAAAGGCCTGAGTAGATGTCTTGAAAAGCCAACAAGACCACAGATGTGAGCCCAGACTACTATATACAGCAAAGCTTTCAATAACCATAGATACATATTCCAAGGGGAAGAAAAATATCTTTCCACTAACCCAGCCCTACAGAAGATACTAGAAAGAAAACTCAAACATTAGGAGGGTACTATACCCAAGAAAACACAGGAAATGATAATTTCACATGAGCAAAACCAAAAGAACCATCACACACACACACACACACACACACACACACACACTACCAACTACATCAAAAAATCAGAAATTAACAATCATTAGTCATTAATACCTTTTTCCATCAATGGACTGAATTCCCCAATAAGAGACACAGGCTAACAGAGTGGATATGTAATTAGGATCCATCATTATGCTGCATACAAGAAACACCTCAGCAACAAAGATAGTCTTTACTCAGAGTAAAAGGCTACTAAAAGCTTTTCCAAGCAAATAGTCCCAAGAATCAAGCTGGAGTAGCCATTCTAATATTCAATAAAATAGACTTTTAACCAAAAGTAATCAAAAAAGAAGGTGAAGGACAAGGACACGTCATATTCTTCAAATGAAAAATTAACCAAAATGATATCTCAGTTCTGAATACCTATGCCTCAAATGCAAGGGCACTCACACTTATAAAATAAATATTACTAAAGCTTAAATCATACATGGAATCCCAATATTAATAATAGGGAAACACCCTACTCTCATGAATGGACAGGTCCTTGAAACAGAAACTAAAAAGAGAAACAATAAGATGTTACAAATGAAATGGTCCTAAAAGATATCTACAGAATACTTCACCAAAACACAAGAGAATATACTTTCTTCTCAGTACTTCATGGAACATCCAAAATTGAGATTATTCTTGGCAAGCCTCAGCAGATACAATAAGACTGAAATAACTCCCTAAATCTTAACTGATCACCATGGATTAAAGTTGGACTTTAAGAAGAAGAGAAAGGCTGCAAGTCTCATAGAAACTGAACAATTCTTTACTCAATGATCACTGGGCCTGGATGAAAAAAAGAAAAATTTAAATATTCTCTAGAGTTCAAAGAAAATGAAGGCATATCATGCCTAAACTTAGAAAACAATGAAAGCAGTGATAAGAGTAAAGTAAATAGCACTAAGTGCCTTTATAAAAAGAGAGAGAGAAAGATCCCATAATAGCAGTTCAAAAACACTCTAGAAAGCTCTACAAAAAAGAAAGA
>NC_045030.1:109253413-109261228 GCF_008632895.1 Mastomys coucha | reverse complement strand
TTTTCAAAGAAGAGCTAATAACAATATTCTTCAAACTAGTCCACAAAATAGAAATAGAAGGAAAACTGCCAAACTCATTCTATGAGGCCACAATCACCTAGATTCTTAAACCACACAGAGACTCAACAAAGAAAGAGAATTTCAGACCAATTTCCTTATGAACAGTGATGCAAAATACTTCCTAAAATACTCACAAACCAAATCTTAGAACATATCAAAAACATCATCCATTATTATCAAGTAGGCTTCACACCATGGCTGCAGTGGTGGTTCAATATACAAAAAAGCTATCAATGTAGTCCACCAAAGAAACAAAGTGAAAGAAGAAAAACACATGATCATCACATTAGATGCTGAAATGCCTTTGACATAATCCAATACCCCTTCATGATAAATTTCTTGGAGATATCAGAGGTAAAAGGCAAATACCTAAAGACAATGAAAGCAATACACACCATGCCAATAGCCAACATCAAATTAAATGGAGAGAAACTAAAAGCAATTCCACTAAAATCAGGTACAACATAAGGCTGCCTACTCTCTCCATATCTCTTCAATATAGTACATGAAGTTCTAGCTAGAACAGTAAGACAACTAAAGAATATCAAGGAAATGTAAATTGTAAAGGAAGCAGTCAAAGTATCACTATTTGTAGATAATATAACAGAATACATAAGTAATTCCTAAAACTGTACCAGAGAAGTCCTGAAGCTGACAAGCACTGTTGTCAGCAAAGAGGCTGCTTACAAAATTAACTCAAAAAATCAATAAATCTCCTTTATACAAATGAAACATATGCTGAGAAAGAAATTTGGGATATGACACCCCATTACAATAGCCATAAACAATCTAAAATACCATGGTGTAACTCTATCCAGGCAAATGAAAGACAAGAACTTCAAGTCTCTGAAGAAAGAAATTGAAGAAGATATCTGAAGATGGAAATACCTCCCAAGATCATGTATCCTCATGAGTAACATAGGAAAAATGGAAATCTTATGAAAAGCTATCTACAGATTGAATGCAGTTCCAATCAAAATTCCAACACAATTCTTTACAGACTTTGACAGAATAATTCTCAACTTCATACAGAGAGAAAAATGTCTAGGAGAGCTAGAACGATGCTGTAAAATAAAAGAGCTTCTGGAGGTATCAGTTTCCCTGGTTTCAAGTTGAACTACAGAGCAATAGTAATTTAAACTGCATGATACTGATATAGAAACACACAGGTTGATCAAAGAATGCAAATTAAAGACCTAGAAATCAACCCACATACATACAGACACTTGGTTTTTGACAAATAATCCAGAACTATACAATGGAAAAAGAGACCATATTCAACAAATGATGCTGGTCTAACTGGATGTCTGCATGTAGAAGAATAAAAATAAATCTACATTAATTACTCCTGCACAAAAGTCAAGACCAAGTGAATCAAAGATCTCAATGTGACACCAGATACACTAAATCCGATAGAAGAGAAAGAAAGAAGTAGCCTTAAATACATTGCTATAGGAGATGACATCCAGAACAGAACACCAATGGCCCAAGCTCTGAGCTCACCAATTGATAAATGAGATCTCATGAAACTGAAAAGCTTCTGTAAGGCAAAGGGCACAGTCAATATGACAAATTTGTAGCCTACAGGTTGGGAAAAGATCTTCACCAACTCGGTATCCTACTGAGGGCTAATATCCAAAATACACAAAGAACTCAACTTAGGCACCAACAAACCTAATTAGAAAATGAGATAAACTGAGGATTGTCAACAGAAGAATTTCTAACATGTGAGAAGAACTTAAAGGAAAGTACAATGTTCTTAGTTATCAGAGAAATGCAAATCAAAATGACCTTACACCAATCAGTGGCTAAGATCAAACATTCAAGTGACAACAATACATGCTTGGGAGGATGTGGTACAAAGGGGAATCCTCCTTCATTGCAATGGGGGTGCAAACTCATATAACCACTATTGAAATCAATTTAGTAGTTCCTCAGAAAACTAGGAATACTTCTCCCTCAAGATCTAGTTATACCACTCCTAGGCTTATACCCAACAGAGGCTCCACCTTGTGGTAAAAAGGCTACTTCTTGCACATTTTCATAGCAGCTCTATTTGTAATGACTAGGAACTGGAAGCAACCCAGATAGATGTCCCTCAACTGAAAATGGAAAATGAAAATGAGATTAATTTACACAATGGAATTCTATTCAGCTGTTTAAAACAGGCACATCATGAAATTTTCAGGCAAATAGATGGAACTAGAAAATATCCTGATTGAGGGAATCTAGACTCAAAATCTATGCATTGGTATGTACTCACTTTTAAGTGGACATTAGCTGTAAAGTACAAGATATTCACTCTACAATCCACAGACCCAAAGAAGCTAAATAGCAAGGAGGACCCTAGAGAAGATGCTTGAATCTCACTTAGAAAATGAAATAAAATAGTCATCAGAGGTGGCTGGAGAAAGGGAACTGGGTCAGAGATAGGATAAGGAGGGAATGGAGTGGGGCACTGGGTGTAGGAAGAGTCTGGGAAAGAGTGCTGGAAGGGAAATTAGCAGAGGTCAGTGGGGTCCATCTTCAGGATTTGCCAGAGACCTGAGATGGGGAGGCCCCAGAGAATCTATGAGGATGACTCTAGCTGAGACTCTTAGAAGTGGGAGATACCTAGAATAAAGAGGCCACCTCCTATAGCCAGATAGCATTCCCAGTGGAGGGATAAGGACACTAACCCACCCACGAAACCTTTGACCCAAAATTTGTCCTGCCTACAAGAAGAACATTGACAAAGATGGAGCAGAGACTGAAGAGACTGAAGGAATGACCAACCAACGACTGGCCCAAATTGAGACCAAAATATTAGAATTATCTCAGGAAATCTTGTGCAATAATTGGGGGATGGATTAAGGGACCCAGAGAGGATAGGGACTCCATAAAAAGACTGACAGAGTTAACTAACATGAACCCTTGGGTGCTCTCAGTGTCTGAACCACCAACTAAAGAGCATATGTGGGTTGGACTCAGGCCCCCTGCACATTTGTAGCAGATGGGCAGCTTGGTCTTCATGTGAATCAAACAAAAAAACTGGAGCAGGGACTGTTATTGACTCTGTGGCCTCCCTGTGGATACTGTTCCCCTAACTGGGCTGCTTTGTCTGGCCTCAAAGGGAGAGGAGGTGTCTAGTTTTGCATTGACTTGATGTGCTAGTGTGGTTTGCTTTCTCGGAGGTGCCTTCCTCTTCACACAAGAGCAAGGGAAGGACTAATGGGAGGAGAAGCCATATGAAGGGGGGACTTCGAAGGAGGGCCTGTGATTGGGATGCAATGTGAATAAGTAAATTAAAAGATATAACACAGAAAACATTCAGTGAACAAATAGAAGAAAAATTCCTAAAATATTGGATTAAATGCAGTCATCCATATAGGACATTCACCCCTTCCACAAAGCAGCATGATCAGAGAACTTCTACAAGTCCTATTGTAATTATCTTTCCAAAAGAAATTTTTAAAAGAAAGGATATTAAAATTCTAAGAGAAACGTGTCAAGTCATTTATGAAGGAAAATACTCCAGGAAAATACTCCAGGATAACAGAAAATACTTAATGAGCAAGAGGCAATGAATGACTCAATTCATTATTGTGATAAAATGCCTACTGACTTAGATTATGTAGAAGTACATATGGACAAAAGTAATACTTCAAATAAAAAAAGTAAAATTGCGGGGCAGTGGTGGCGCACACCTTTAATCCCAGTACTTAGGAGGCAGAGGCAAGCAGATTTCTGAGTTTAAGGCCAGTCTGGCCTACAGAGTGAGTTCCAGGACAGCCAGGGCTACACAGAGAAACCCTGTCTTGAAAAACAAACAAACAAACAAAAAACAAAACAAAACAAAAAAAAACAATAAAAGCAAAATTTCATCATGAAAAGCATAAACTGAAGAAATTTTTAACACTAAGTCAGTGTTGAAGAAGATAATTAAATCGTGCAAGAAAGGAGAACTGTGGGGAATGGGGGCAGAAATAAGGGGTAGGGAGAGAGGTAGGGTAAACTAAAGTAAATATTACTTACAAAACCTGTATGAAAGACTAATATTTTGTAAGTCAATTTAGAATATAAGTTAAAAAATAAGAATTAGAAGAGATATTCTCTCTTCTGTGGGGCCTTTTCAAGAATAATGATTCATATAGGGAATCCTAACCCACTGGGTCCTGGGATGTATTAGAAAGCAAACTGAGGAAACCAGGGTTAGTGGAACACAAGCCAGTAAGCAGTACTCCTCCATAGTTTTTACTGCAGGTCTTGCCTCCAGGTTTCTGTCCATGCTTCACTCAGTGATAGACTTATCAGCTGTAAAATGAAGTAAATCCGTTCCTCCCCTACTTGCTTCTAGTTATAATGTTTTATCACAGCAATAGAAACTATAACCATGAAAATGGCCAATACAAGATTTGATTCTTAGAGTATGATGTTTGCTTTATGAGACATTCATTCTGCTGATTATGTATCTGTGATACAACAAAGAATATTTTGCATAATAGGCATAAATATCTCTATATGAGCCACCTGAGAGGCAAGAAAAATGGTCTCTGTCAAAGAATTACACACAAAAATGTAAACACTGCCCTAAATAGAGCTAAGGACACCATTTTAAACATGAGTCTAGAAATACATGCATAAATTTTAAACCATTCTTGATCATAGTGCTGTTTTTTTTATGACAGCTAACTTCTAAGGCTTTAGAAGTCAGTAAGAGAAATTTTCTTTCAATTTTAAGTCATGCTTCCAGAGGAATATTTAGAGGGCTTTTCATCCACAGGCAGGCAGTGCCGAAGTAGTTATTCATCTGAGAATTTGCAGCACCACTGTAACTTCCAATTAGCAAAACATACATTAAAAGCTGCTGTAAACCACTCTAGGAAGCCAGCTGATGGCTGTGATTAATGGCTGTGCATCTACAACTATTGCACACAGGTCTTAACAAAGCTATTTGTAAATTGTCAACACAAACTCATAGAACCTCAGCTTATCAATCTAGAAAGTATGCACTGGAGTTGGTTAATTACAGTCCTCTTCTCTGGCACCAAAATGTGTATAATATTTCTCAATGACTGAAAAATGCCAAATACCAGAGAGGATGTTAATTTGAAAGCAAAATCTTACAATTGAAATATCCTTGTTTCTGCTTGTTAGGTCTCATGAATAGAAACATAGGTCTAATTTAAGCATATATAGAACCTTCATTTCCAATTTTATGCTCTTTCTTTTGTTATATATGTCCTCATAAAATGTTTTGTTTCTATGACAATACTTTTCCATGTTATAAAAATCAAAGCGCATGAGAATGGCATTTGTAGATCTCACACTTACCTTAGATTTTTTATTAACTCATCTTAGAGACAACATCATGCAATTTTGGACTCACATGTAAGCATTTTCTTTTATTTATTTATTAATTAATTCATTTATTTTGTTATTAGATATTTTCTCTATTTACATTTTAAATTTTATCCCCTTTCCTCATTTCCCCTCCAAAAACCCCTTATCTCATCCCCCCTCCCTGTGCTCTCTAACCCACCCACTCCTGCTTCCCTGTCCTGGCATTCCCCTATACTGGGGCCTTCACAAGACCAAGGGTCTTGCCTCTCATTGCATTTTCTTGAGCGTATGTTTTTCTCTAGGGGAAAACAAAAGAAACATTATCTGTTGTAATCCTTGGCACACCCTTTGCAGCCTCCACAGAAAGAACATCCGTTTTGTGATGCTTACTCCTACTAACTTGCCAGTGCATTGATATGCATTTTTCATATGATTCCATCACACCATAGTAAGGTAGGTAAGGAAAACAGCAATACAGACAGAAAATAATAACAATATAACATGATACAACAGATGATTTGATATTCTGATTAATATAGCCATTCATGTGGAATATGGCTACAAAATATTTGTTTACACTTTAGTAATATTTAAAAGCTAAATTAAAATTATCAGTTAAAATTGAATCTTTTTTCTTCAGAAATGAATTATAATTGTAATCAGTATCAGTTAATTTCCATGAAATTTATAGGTATGCAAGATAGACACTTGAAAAAGTCTGAAGACTTGTAAATGAAAAGTGTTCCTTAAAAATTTGAGAAACTAAAATTGTTTTTACTAAAGATTTGGCATACTTTTAAACTTTGAAATTTTTCAGCAGTCAATTTAGTATCTATAACCTCATACACATATGATAATGGATTTATATGATAAATGTTAAAGTGTTACAATTGCCGAAATTTTAAATGGTTTTAGAATAAGAAAAATAAATATAAGAAATATTTTTTATCTCACATATCAAATTAACCTCAAAAGACATATTTGCAACACTGTCAAACAACTTTTTAAATACAGGTTGTGCTGTCAAAACTAATGCCATTTATAGTCTTAAGTTAAGCTATATACCCTTTCCTAGTGTCTCTATTTTCTACTATGAAGGGATTTTGAGTTTTGTCAAAGACCTTTTCTGCATATATTGATATAGTCATGTGATTCCTGTAACTGAGACCATTTTGGGAATGAATTGTGTAAGGGGTTGTTAGCATCTGATAGTGCTTAGAGGGTGAAGTGTCATTTTCTTCAGCAACGTAGCCACTAATAAGATTCTCTTGGTCCAATACACAACCCTTCACCCACACTCAGGCAAGAAACTAATTAAAATCAGTGAACAACACAGAGCAATATGAAAGTATAACATCAGGACCTGTTGAGAAGAAAGGTTTCATAAGTCAGTGGAAGATGGGAAAGGGGAATAGTAGTCAAAATAATAACTAGAAATATATTATAAAATATATAAAACTCTACAACAACGAAGCATCAAAATATAAACCTAATCCCAAGTGAAAAAATAACACGGTGAATATAGAGGAAAATGACAACACATAAATGGAGTGTTGCATTTGGGTGAAGAAGAGACAGCTCTAAACAAAATATATCCATAACATAATATTGAACACTGTATCAGACCTGTTATTAAGCATCAAATATGTTCCTGTTCCCTATGGGGGCTGAGTCATGGCCTTGTAACTCAGATGCAGTGTTTTGTGGTCCTAAAGTTATCACATTCTTACTTCTCCTCCCATGAAAATTACATGTCTTGTCAGTAATGCGTTTTGTGTCTTGCCAGACCTTATAGTTTAATAGAGTGTTTACATGTTTCTCTGTTTCAATATTTACATTTTCATGACATAATTTTGAAGAGAATTCCCTAAAGAGATTATTACAATAAGAAGAAATTTAGATTTGAGAGCTTTTTGCCCCATGAATCCTACCATCTGTCTATTTGCCTACTTCAAGTAAGCCGTTGTTGACCCTCGTAAGTCTCCATTGGCTGAGATTGAAGTGTCTTTCCACTGGGTTAATAACAGAAGTCAAATAAAGCACAATTTAATTTTGGCATCCATTTAGAAACATGGTGTCAAACAATAAACAAATCCTTGGAAACAAACAAACAAACAGAGGTTGCTATTTAAAACCAAAGCTTAGCTCTTACTTTGCCAAGAAATGTCTTGCTAAGTCTGAAAAGTGATTATCTGAACTCTGAGCAGTTACTCCAGATGACCACAGACCTTTTTTCCCTTAAATCACAAGTTAAATACCCAAGTTCTGTATAACAAGAAATTCATAATTTATTTGTTTGTCTAAAGCACGCTGACGTATCTTGCCATTTAGTCCAGCCAGAGACAGGTTTCTCAGAGGCTTTTCTCAATCCCGCTTCTCAATCCCGCCAAAACAAGTCATCACATCAAAGAACCTTTGAGATGTAATGTGATT
>NC_045030.1:109252539-109253240 GCF_008632895.1 Mastomys coucha | reverse complement strand
CTATAGGACCAATGTTAAGAAACACAGAAAACAGACCATGATTTCTACTGATTCTACATGAATAACAATATTTCTCCAGATGTACTAGCTCGTCTATGATTTTCTAAATAAGTTCCAGTGCAGCCAAGTTGTCCAAACACAAGATATTGGATAATAATGTGTACATAAAAAGGTTCATGTCAGTTCCTATGTGACTATGAGAAAATAGTTCATGAGTGTGGACAAATTAAAATATGTAAATCTGGTGAAAAGTAGTTTTCTGATAGCAGCTTTCATTCTTTCAATGAACAGTCCCAGTTCTTGCATCAATATATACAATGCTTTGTTGCAATGGAGAACCCTACAATAATGAATAATGTCAATAGAAGCACACAAAACAATACACATTTAGACACACAGTGAAAGTGATTCTATCCTTTCCGAAATAATTGTTTTAAGAAGCTGTGTTTATATCCTTGAGCCACTTGAAAATTTCCCTCTAAAAATGATAAGACCCACAAACACATTTTATTACTTTCTAGATACATCACATTTGCTTAGGTTTTATTGGTATATATTCATTTCACATAGTGATGTATTTCTTAAAGACATTTTCATGCAAGTATAACATATAATTTGATTATATTTCCTTCCTATACTATGCTTTTTTCCCTACTCCTGTCCTCCAAAATCCTTTGTGTGTGTGTGTGTGTGTGTGTGTG
>NC_045030.1:109224384-109252444 GCF_008632895.1 Mastomys coucha | reverse complement strand
AGAATATATAAATAAAAAATCATTTGACACTGTACTTCTGAGTCTGCCTTATTCCCTATATGATTTTGTCCAGTTAAAAATCATTTTCCTTCAAACAACAAAAAAATTATTCTTTGTGACTGTGTGAAAATCTAGTATTTATGTAATTATAAGTATAATTTAGATTTCTAATTTTTATTATATTTTAGTGTGTGCAGGTAATACAATCTACTGTACACTTATAGTAATCTGATGGCTATAGTAATCTGATGGCAATTTGAAAAACTTGGATCTTTCCATAATGTAGGTCCAGAGAATTAAATTCTGGTCATCAAACAGACAACGAGCACCTCCACCTGCTGGTTTATCTTGCCAGTCATATACCATATTGTTTAATTTATTTATGACTTCATGGATACTATACTGATTTCATAAGTTATCTACCATGAAGAGTGCTACAACAAATATATGGGTACAATAGCTCTGTGTATGGTGACTGAAAGTGCTGTGGGTATGTGTCTATGTCATGAGGCAGCTCTGTTTTCACTGTGTGTGTTTATTTGGATGTGTGTGTTTGTGTGTTTATATGGATGGATGTGTGCACAGGTATGTACATATAGTTTCCTGCGTACATAAGTGGAAATGCATATATGTACATATGTATGTACAGGCTAGAAAGAAACTCTGCAGTGTCAATCTCAGAAATTACATCCACCTCCTGTGTTTCACTGGCACCACTGAAACCAGTAGTTTCTCATTTTTTTAATTATTATTTTTTATTTTTTAACTTTTTTCTTCTCTCATATATTACATTCTGACTTCAAGTTTTCTTCCCTCCATTTCTCCCTGTCTATCCCACCACTGTTTCTCTCCCCCAGATCAGGTCCTCTTCTGTTTCTCTTTAAGAAAAAACAACGACAAAAACCAAACAAACAAACAACAAAAAAGAGTAGGCCTCCTAGAGATATCCATTAAATACAGAAAAACAAGTTAAAGTAAGACTAGGTACAAACTTCATATTTACAGATAGACTCACAGTTAGATGAGGCAACAAGAAGGAGGAAATGGGTCCCAAGCATAAGCAAAAGAGTCAGAACATCAACTATAATGTCTATGCAGAGGACCTAACTCAAAGCCATACAAGGGTCCATGTTTTTCTCTTCAGTTTCTGTGAGTCCCTATGAGCCCTGCTTAGTTGATTCTGTTAGCCATGATCTTGAGGTATATGCTCAAGTCCTCTGGCTCCCACAGTACTTCTTCCCTTTCTTCTGCTTGGTTCCTCTAACTATGCATAGACTTTAGCTATGGGTATCTCCATCTGCTCCCATGAGTTGTTTGATGAAGCCTCTCTGATATTAAGTGTGCTAGGCTCTGATCTATGAGTATAGCAGAATTATCATTAGACTCATTCCATTGACTTTTTTTTAAATTTAATTCTATTCAGAGTCTCTGGGTTGCCTTGCCTCATGTTCCTGGTCATCCAAGCAATGTCATATGTGGGCTCCGTCTTGGGATATGGAGAACAAGTTGGACTGTCATGGGCTGGCCATTCTCATAAGTTCTCTGCTACCATTTCCCCAGCATGTCCTTCAGGTAGAAAAAAATTGTAGGTCAAAAATTGTGTGGCTGAGTTGATGTTCTCATCCCACTACTAGGAATCCTGCCTGGTTACAGATGATGTCCAGCTCAAGATTTGTACCCTGTATTACTAGGAGATTTTGCTAAGGTTATTCTTGTAGGTTCCAGGGAGTTTCCACTGCACTAAGGTTTCTATATCAATTCCCAAATGCCCCTTCCCATTCCAATAATCTCACTTAGTACTATTTCCCTCTATCTTTCCCACTCTACTCACTACCTGATCCCTCAAGGCCCAGCTATACTACTCTTGGGCATATATTCACAGGAAGCTCCATCCTACCACAAGTACACTTACTCAACCATGTTCCCAGCAACTTAATTCATAATAGCCCGAAACTGCATACAACCTAGGTGTGTCTCAGCTAAAAAATTGATAATGAAAATGTGGTACATTCACTCTATAGATTATTAAAAACAATGACATCAGGAAATTTGTAGGTAAATAGATGGAACTGGAAGAATCAATTCTAAATGAGGGAACCCAGGCCCAGAAAAGCAAACATGGTATGTAGTCACTTATAAGTGGACATTAGCTGTAAAGGAAAGGACAGTCATATATCATCAAGAGACCCAAAGAGGCTAAGTAACAAGGAGCGCTCAATGGGGGAACATGTAGGTCTTCCTGGGAGGAGGAAATATAATGGATTTTGTGGGTAGACTGGCAGCAGGTGGGCGAAAGATCAGTAGTTTTTAAAATTAATATATTTATTCTTTGAGAAATTTACATACACATATAATATATTTTAATCATATCTATCTCATTCCCTCCTCCCATTTCCCATGGACACTCTTCTGATAAGTAACTTTCTCTAATCATCAGTTTCAAGTTCTTTGTTTTTTAGAAGCTATTGAATCCAATTACTGTTGCCTATGGGTACATAGGTACTGGATCATCTACTGCAGTATAGGCAATCTATTTGTGGTCATATTCTGAAAGAAAAATGGATATTTCTTCTCCAGCAATCATCAACTGCTAATAACTCATCAAATGGATGTGGGACTCATGAGCTCCTTGCCCATCCAGGCTGGATTTTAACTGGCTTCTTCTTGTGCAGGCAACCTAAGATAATGTTAGTTCATGAATTTAAAAGCCATGTCACATTCAGAAGACAGCATTTTATAACAATCAGCCCCAGTGTCTGGCTCTTACATTCTCTTTTCCTTTTCTTTTATGATATTCCATAAGACTTGTTATAAAATCCCTACATGGGGCTGGGAACTCACTATCAGAAGACTCTGAAAGCTAAAAATATATCTACCATATGACTCAGCTGTACTACTCCTTGGGCTATGCCCAAAGAACTTGGTATTCTGTTCTATAGATACTTGCTCAGTCATGTTCATTGATGGTGTAGTCAGAATAGCTAGAAAATTAAAATACCCTAAATCCTTTTCAACCAATGAATGAATAATGAAAATGTAATATATACACACATATATTTAGTGTATGTAAATATATATGTAAATGTATTTTGTATATTTACATATATATTTACATTGTATATATATATATATACATACACACACACACACACACACACACACACACACACATATATATATATACACACACACAATGGAATGATATTTAGCTGTAAAGAAAAATGAAATCATGAAATTTTCAGGTAAGTGGGTGGGAATTGAGAAGAATGGCAATATGGACACAGAAGGTCAAAATTTACCTGTTCTCCTTTACTAGAGGATACTAACACCAAAATTTTAGATGTGAGTATATATCCTAGGGTAACAACAGAAGTCAGGAAAGTAAAAATGGACTATTACTGGGGTAGAGGATTGAGGTGTTCTAGAGAGGGTAATAGCAGGGTCCATGTGATTTGATCTGAGCAATTGAAGAAAAGGAAGCTGTCATTGGAAGGGAATAAATACAGAAGAGGTAGGGTAAGATAATATTAAGAATGTCTGGACATGTCAGGAAGAACCATACTACTAACTATCTAAAAACTAAAGCCTATAATATACATGTGATATAATACACTCTATATAAATAAACATAGTTTAAATGAACTTTTCTCATCTGGGCTGATAATGCTTCCAAAACCCTAGCACCAAGTATGAGAAGTCACTTTTCAAGCTACTTGTCAAAGTTGTCCTAGAAATTCACAAAACAATCAGTCTATTGTTATTCCCTAGGTTTCTGTGAGAGATGGATTGTAAGTTCCTATAGCTTAAAGGCATCATATACTTCAGAGACAGGACCAAGAGACCCTTGAGCTGAAACTGTCCCAAATGCCCCATCCCTGAGAACTAGCTTTTATAATATCAGAATGTGCCATGAAAGCTCCAAAAAGAGAAAGACAAACAAGAGTCCTACCTAGCTATGATGCCTATGAACCACTTAAATGATCAGCACAGCACAATAACCCTAAGGATACAGTAGTTTCATCCATACCTTGGCGGGAGCCAACAGCTCACTAATTGGATTTAAGAGCAGGTCAACAAGAGGGAAACTATGCCTATTATTGGAAACAGGCAACAATCCAGAGCTAGTGAAATTGTTTATCTTGGAGGAGACATGTAACCATAACATAAGTACTTGACTAAACCATCATGATCCTTAGCTATATTGTAAATACCTGTCCTTAGATCCAATAATAAGTGAAGTCCTTACTCCTTATTAAGGAAAGTTCTTTTTACAACAGATGGAAATCACAACCGATTCAAACTACAAAGATACTGGAGCACAGTCCCAATGCATACATCTACGGAAAACATCTCCTGAACCTAAGGTTCAAGAAATATTACAGAAGAGTGGAAGGAGGGATTGCAAGAGCCAGAGGATCAGGGTGTTCGCTGTGAGCCTAATATTGTTAGAAGCTTCTTCACTGAGAAAGTTTCACCAGCATGACATCCTAAACGTGAGCTGAAGAGCAACAATAGACATGCTAAAGTGAGTGTGAGAAAGCTCATAGGGCCTCAACCCTAAGCAAAAAACTACTAGCCACCAAGGGATGCTGATAGTTGAGAAATAGTCTTCTTGGAAGAGCACATAAATTGGTTGTTCATTGCCAAATTGTCAGCTCTGAAAACATGCACATTAGTAATATTAAACAGACTGAGTAGATTTTATTTATGAATATATATATGCATATATATATATATGTTCATGCATGCATATAACAGTAATTCATTTAAAAAAAGAGGCCATGAATTTCAGAGACAATAAGAAGTAGAATATGGGAGAGATACATATTTATATTATCTTATTTTTATTTACATATAATTTATATTATAGACATATTCTATCATTTTAGTTGCATTCTTTTCTTTTTATTAGATTGTAATATACTTAGGTTATTTCTTTTTCTTTCTCCTGCAAATTCCTCCCTTCTAGTCCTCCTTGCTCTCTTTTAAATATATAATGGTAGAAGTACCATGGGGTAAACATGCATCTTCTAAATGAGAAGAGCAGGAAAATGGCAAGAAGGGATTGCACCAAGGGGATACATAAACTTTTGTGGGTAAATTCTAATTTATCATACAGCTTCACACTTGGCAGCTGAGATATATTGTGCAATGTTCTGAGTCCCCAAAGACATGGTCAGTTACTCCCCTATTGTTTTTTCTGATTGTAGCTTATTCTTTTGGCCTGGCTTTGCAGCTGACTACAGCTTACTTCACTAAGAATATTATAGTCCTGGAATATTGAGAGCAATGGAGACTTTCTTAGATCTGTATTTGTTTTATTTTATTTTTATTTTGTTTTGTTTTGTTTTGATCTAAAAGGCTAGTGTCCCTGAAACTCCATGGCCACTAAAGCCATTCTAAGACAAATGCATTCAGGTTATTGTTTTGTGAAATAGAAAAATAAAAATAATAAAAATGGTACATTTAAGAAAACAAATTTTAATATAGGAAGCGTAACAGGGAGAAAGAAGGCAGACCTCTTATATATTGTGTGGAGCCCACAGGAGTAAGAAGCCATTCAATATCACTGTCATGGACTTAATCAGACTTTAGTAGATAGAGGACAAGAGTGGAATGAGTTGTCCTGATCATTTTTCATTTCACATGCCATGGTCCCTATAGTTTTGTTCACATCCTCAGTATGTTTTCTAGGAAAGGGTATCACTTTAGGAAAAAGGGATAAGAGAAAACCAGAACCACTTCTTAGCAGCTCAAGCCTCTGGCTCCTGCAAAAGCAGAGATAGTCTTGGCTTAGGCACTTCTGGCATCTCTAGCTTCTGATAAGGGTTAAGATATGGACATTTCCAAGAATATTCCTGGCTGTTAGCTAAGATGCAAACTGATCACTTTTCTTTGGACTTTTTTTACCCTAAGCTTTCTAATCAACTTTTAGCACTTACTCTCATCACTGACATCTCCAGCTTCCTTCCAAGTATACCCAATGAAGATTTACTGTTACAGCTCCATGCAATGGTCACTCAGGAGTGTTGAAATCATTTGACCAAGCTGAACAATTCCTGTCTACCAAGGCTTTATCTGAAGCTTTGTAAAAGGCATCCACGATTCCTTCCTAAGTTTCTTTTCTGCCTAACCACAGAACCTTCTCAACACTCATCTTTTTAGCAGCTATAAATCTTCCTAGGCTGTAGTTTCATACGTGCTCCTTTCTTTCCAAATGACAAATTTTCAAAAATGCTCAGTCCCTTATGTTTGCTTCCCAATCTCAACATAAATTTAGCTATAAAGCAACCAGAAACAAGCATAGCACCACCTGCGTGCTATGCTGCCATATACCATGATCTGCTAGATAGTCTTTACTTTTAAGTTCAACCTGTGACAGGTTCCAAAATATGGGAAAAATGAATGCAAATAATTGCCATGGTATAACAAAGATGGCCCACCAAGATTTGCTGATAATATTCTATGCTTTCTCTAAGTTATTCGTCTTAATTATTTTTTGGAACATCTCTTGCAAAGTCAACCTTGCAGGAGGCTTTTCCATCTTATTAGATGAATACTAACAGGAAGGACTGCCACCTTTTAGTGGCAATTTTCTGGCTTACTCAGCTTTCTATCAATACAACAGGTGTTATAGATAAATGCTGAAGAAAAAAATTATTTTAAATCATAATTTTAGAAGATCTAGTCCAGTATTGATTTCCATCATTAATTCTGAGGTTAGGGTGAAGCATAATATCGTGTTGTAAGTATGTTATGAAGTGAAGTTCTCATCCTCATGGTATACACAAACAGGAAAGGATTCTCTATATTTGTCAAAGGACATAATCACAAAGACCAGAGAACTCGAATTAAGCTTCATGTTCAACAATTTAACACGGCCTTCCAAGAACACCAACTTCAAGAATTAGCTTTTAATACATACCTTTCTAGAACTAATCAACATTGTAGATTACCTAAATGAACTAAAAATATCAAACAAAAGTTCCAAGTATCAACAGAATACTACTAAGTGAATGGATAAAAATAGAATGTGCATGGTATCGTACAGTTTTATATATACATGCCAACATATGACAGCAAAATATTTTAATTTAGTTCAATATAGATTATTATATGTAGTTGGAAAATAATTGATTTAACCACAATGAAATCATTGATAGAGACAATACAAAATATTGTTCTCACATTTTTCTTGCACTTATTTGTCAAGTAGGAAAAAAACAGTGTTATCTTTTAGAATACATCAACAAAATTCATTGTATATATCTATATATAAACACACATATAAACATATATAAGCACATACAAAGATATATATACATATATATAATGAACCATCAATGCTTGTATGAATATAATGAATAGCACTGAAAGTTAAGCCAAAATTAAAATTTAATCTATAAAACTGAAATATTTCAAGGTTATTACTAAATGTTTTTCTTATTGTTAAATTGTATACAGTAATATCACATTTGGAAATTAAATAGAATATAATGTTGATTTTAAATAATTTATTGTGAATATCATCCCAATCATTTAGCTCATAGGAATTCTCTCCAAACTGTCTTTTTTTTTTTTTTTTTTTTTTTTTTTTTTTTTTTTTTTTTTTTTTTTTTGTTTTTGTTTTTTGTTTTTTTCGAGACAGGGTTTCTCTGTGTAGCTTTGGCTGTCCTGGAACTCACTCAGTAGACCAGGCTGGCCTCAAACTCAGAAATCCGCCTGCCTCTGCCTCCCAAGTGCTGGGATTAAAGGCGTGCGCCACCACCGCCCGGCTCAAACTGTCTTAATAATGTAAATTATATAGATAAAAGGAAAAATGATAGTACTATTAATAGTAATAACAGATTGTGATTAAAATAAAATGCATAAATATGAGAACTATATTCTTATCTTACATATCCTCAATTTAAGGATTTCCTACAAATTAGTGTATTTGATGGCCACAACATATTTGTGACATATAAACTATATTAAGCAATGCTGTTGCTTATCATAACTATCAAATGAAGTAAGATGTTAGTCTTCTAGCATCATGACAAAATGTCAGAGAGAAAAATTTTAAAAGTAAAGCTTTATTTTGGCTCAAGATTTCAGAAGTTTTAGTGCAAAGGTAAGTAGATATGCAATCATTTTCCTGAAACGAGACAGAGTAGTATGGGAAATGGGAACATCTGGCAATGGTAGCTATTCATTTCCTAGCATCCAAGGAGCAAACTGTGGGTTTGACATGGGGAACTGAAGATAAGATAAACTCTTCAAGGGCATGTGACCAGTGCTTCCCTTCTATAACTACCATAATAATATTAATATTACTTTTCTGTTGCTGTGATAGAATACCCTGAGAAAAGTAACTTAATGTATAAAGGACATATTTCAATTTACAGTTTATCAGTATGGTTCATAATGGGTATGTTGGAGATTGTCATAGCAGCACCTTAAGGTGGTTGGTTACATTCCATCCATTCAGAAAGCAGAGAGCACTAAAGACATATATTCCATACTAAAGACCTTTTTATTCAGTTCAGGATCACAGCCCATGAGATAATGCTACTGATAATTAGGGTGGGTCTTCCTACCTCAATTCATCCAATCAGAAAAGCCTCCTACAAACTTGTCAATAAGCTAATCTAATCAAGATAATCACTCACATTCTCAGAAGCTTCTCTCTCATACATGACTTCAGATTGTATCAAAGTGTCAAATAGTATTAACATCACTCACCACATAATTGTTTATTAAGCCATGAATTCATCAATGCATTAACCCATTGGTAAAGTCGTTATGTTCTAATCATATCCCAACATTTTCACTTTAAGTCTACTACACTGAGGACTATGCCTTCAAGAGAAGACTCTTTGTAAGAAGCAGATAGTTTATATTTAAACCTGAATAAATTATGTGGTAAATGTTTTTGAGTCATAAAAGAGAGCAGATGAAAAATAGAGTATTATGACTAAGGATTCCATAGTTACTAAAATACCATTTTGATATGGATATTCATTCAATGAAAATCTATCTACCTAAATGAAAAAAAAAGTTAGTTACTTCTTGTTAATTAAAATTAATTTGCTTTACAAAGTGGTTTTCATTACACACATTTCTTTTTTATAATACCATTATTTTCTTTGTTTTGTTGTTTTGTTTCTTTGAAGCAGGTTTTCACAAGGTAATTGCAATGGCTAATCTTGGTTGTCACCTTGACTAAATACAGAATCAAATAAAATGCAAACAATGGGAAATTCCTGTGAGAGACTTTTCTTAATTAGATTATTTTAAGGACGAAGATGTATCCTAAATGTGAACCTTTGTAAATGTTGCATGCCTCTAGTCTGTGATCTTTATGTTGATCTTTTCATATGTCCTTAATGTTTGCACTATAATATTTTGCTAAGGCCTAAATGTATATTGCTCTTCTTTATGACTTTTTTTCTCTCAAAACTTCAATGAAGCCTTGTATATTTTTTGTGCATAGCAGCCATATCTATAGTAGCTAGAAGCTGGAAAAAACCCAGATGTCCCTTGATAGAAGAATGGACCCAAGAAATGAGGCACAACCACAAAATGGAATACCACTCAGCTATTTTTTTAATATTAAAAATTTTTATTATATATTTTGTTTATTTATATTTCAAATGTTCTCCCCTATCCTGGTTTCCCCTCTAGAAAAAAAAATATTCCCTTTCCTCTGCCCCTGCTCACCAACACACCCTCTCCTGCTTTCTGGCCCTGCTATTCCTGTACACTGAGGCATAGAACCTTCACAGGACCAAGGGCCTTTCCTCCCATTGATGTCCCACAAGGCCATCCTCTGCTACATATGCAGCTGGAGCCATCAGTCCCACCATGTGTACTCTTTGGTTGGTGGTTTAGTCCCTGGGAGCTCTGAGGGTACTAGTTAGTTCATCCTATGGGGTTGCCAACCCTTCAGCTTCTTGAGTCCTTTCTCTAGCTCCTTCATTCTCTAGCTCCTGTGCTCAGTCCAATGGATGGCTGTGAGCCTCCACTTCTGTATTAGTTGGGCACTGCCAGAACCTCTCAGGAGACAGCTATATCAGGCTCCTGTCAGCCATAACTTGCTGACATCCACAACAGTATCTGGGATTGGTGATTGTATATGGGAAGGATCCGCAGGTGGGACGGTCTCTGGATTGTCCTTCCTTCAGTCTCTGCTCCACACTTTGTCTCTGCAATTCCTTCCATGGGTATTTTCTTCCCCCTTCTAAGAAGGATCAAAGTATCCATACTTTGGTCTTCCTTCTTCTTGAGTTTCTTGTGGCTTGTGGATTGTACTTTGTGTATTCCGATCTTCTGGGCTAATATTCACTTATCAGTGAGTGCATACCATGTGTGTTCTTTTGTGATTGGGTTACATCATTCAGGATGATATCCTCCAGATCCATCCATTCCCCTAAAAATTTCATAAATCCATTGTTTTTAATAGCTGAGTAGTACTCCATTGTGAAAATGTACCACATTTTCTGTATCCATTCCTCTGTTGAGGGACATCTGGGTTCTTTCCAGCCTCTGGCCACTACAAATAAGGCTGCTACGAACATAGTGGAGCATGTATCCTTATTACATGTTAGAGCATCTTCTGGGTTTATGCCCAGGAGTGGTATTGCTGGGTCCTCAGGTCCTATGTCCAATTTTCTCAGAAACCACCACACTGATTTCCAATGTGGTTGTACCAGTTTGCAATCCCACCAGCAATGAAGGAGTGATCTTCTTTCTCTACAACCTCACCAGCATCTGCTGTCACCTGAATTTTTGATCTTAGCCATTCTGACTGGTGTGAGGTAGAATCTCAGGGTTGTTTTAATTTGCATTTCCCTGATGACTAAGGATGTTGAGCATTTCTTTAGGTGCTTCTCAGCCATTCTGTATTCTTCAGTTGAGAATTCTTTGGAATTCTTTGTTGGGCAGTGGTGATGCACACCTTTAATCCCAGTACTTGGGAGGCAGAGGCAGGCGGATTTTTGAGCTCGAGGCCATCCTGGTCTACAGAGTGAGTTTCAGGACAGCCAGGGCTACACAGAGAAACCCTGTCTCGAAAAACCAATAAAAAAAGAGAGAGAGAGAATTCTTTGTTTAGCTCTGCACCCCATTTTTTAAATAGGGTTATTTGGTTCTCTGGAGTATAACTTCTTAGTTCTTTGTATATATTGGATATAGCCCTCTATCAGATGTAGGATTGATAAAGATCTTTTCTCAATCTGTTGGTTACTGCTTTGTCCTATTGACAGTATCTTTTGCCTTACAGAAGCTTTGCAACTTTATGAGGCCCCATTTGTCAATTCTTGATCTTAGAGCATAAGCTATTGGTGTCTTGTTCAGGAAATTTTCCCCTGTGCCCATGTGCTCCAGGCTCTTCCCCACTTTCTTTTCTATTAGTTTCAGTGCATCTGGTTTTATGTGGAGGTCCTTGATCCACTTGCGCTTGAGCTTTGTACAAGGAGATAAGAATGGATCAATGTGTATTCTTCTACAAGCTGACCTTGATTGCTTTTAACTTACCATGTTTTCCACATAAGCTAATCCACAGATTTAATCTTATATACTTTTCTATGTTCCAGACTCAGAGACTAATGCATGTGTGTATGGATACATAATGTGGTTATTTATTAAAAGTAAGAAATAGATCTAAAATCAACCATACAAAACAAATATCACCAGAAACATTAGAAGCAGCATACTGGTACTACTTCATAGGATTTCCTTGTCAGTCAGGTTCAGTTGGAGTCAGTAAATATTCATCCCTTTTAAAATCTTGTTAAACATTTCTATAAAATATCCCTCATTTCTTCCTCATATGAAGTTTTCTATGACTTTTAATAAATAAAGAGCAAAGGCTTCTTTTTAGGGACATAGACACAGGGACAGATAAGTACACATGACATCATTCAAGTAGGCACAGATTTGGATTCATACAACAGTCAAAGTGCAGAAAGAAGATAAGAGAAGACACAAAGAATGAAAAGTAAAGTCTTCAAGTCTAGGCTCTTTCTTAGGAAAATTACTCCAAGGGGGAAGTCCTCCTTTTCTTCCTCCTCCTTTTCCTCCTCCACCTCCTCTTCCTTCTCCTCCCCCTCCTCTTCCTCCTCCTCCTCCTTTCTTCTCTTTCTCTTCCTCCTTCTTCTCCTCCTTCTCCTCCTCTTCCTCCTCCTTCTTTTATGCAATACTGATATATTTTGGGTACTCATATATTATTTTAATGTTTTTAAACTGAGCATTATTCTCAAATCTTCTCTTTACTTCCTCCAACCTCTCCCATCCCTCCTCCTTTGCTCCTCTTCAGTCCATGATGTTATTTATTTGTTATATAAAAGTTTAGTCCATTTATTGTCCCTTGTATATAAATGATTTTTGATCTTAAAAAGTCATTTATTGAAAAAATATTGAAAATGGTATATTAAGAACAGACCTATGTGCTAGAAAAAGAATCTAAAAGTGTTACTATTTATTACATTGTGATTATAGAGTTCTACTGAATAACCATGATTTTAAAAATGAATAGTGAAAGGATTTCCAACTAATAAAGAATGGTGCATGAGAGCCAGCAGGGAAATATTTAAGGAAGGATATTAGATTCTTGGAGCTGAGTAATATTTTAAGAAACTAAGGCCATGTGGACTAACTTACATAATCAAAAAGAAAAATCATAGTAAAAATTTTGCGTGATACCTGGTGGTTTAAATATAAAATTTTCTACATAGTATCATGTGCTAAATGACTGCACACCAGCAGGTGCATTTTGTGAGATACTGGAGCCTGAGAGCAGAGACCAGGTCATAAGGGCATGCCATTGAAGAATATAGTTTCCTAGCCTTTTCATTTCTGTCATTTTCTTTGTTCTGCTACACCCTCCTCTGTCATGATAATGTGCCTCAACATGGTCATACAGCAATGGTGCAAGCCAGTTATGGTGGAAAATGACTGAAAAAGTTAGTCCAAATAATTCCACCCTTAAATTGTTTTTCCTGCTTATTTAAAACAGTATTAAAAAGCTGGTTAACAAATGCTAAATTACACCTGACTTGTAAAGACAGAAGCAACTTACAAGAATATAATTGTAACATTGTTTTTGCCCACAATTTTACCATCACATAATAGGTTAATTCAATATGCCAGTCCTACCTCATTATCAATTTATTTTTCACATTGTGATCAACATTTATCATCTTAATTTATTCCATTCATTTAAAGAAATTAAAATCTCAGGATAATGTTTCCTTTTGTAAGTTTTATTCCCAAATGCACCAATCAATCTTGAGGAATCAAAGCAAGAAATCTAGCATGATACATATATTTAAAATTTTTAATATAATATTTGCTTAGTGTAAAATTATCAGTGTTTACAAGTTTTGTCAAGGAACAAAAATAAGGACAAACACAAACTGAGAAACAATGGGCATAAAACAGACTTCATTGTAATAAGCTTGGCTTATTAGTGAAGGATGAGGATTTAGACAGACATCCTGGTAGACAGATATACGGGGAGAGGGACCACATGGATAGCCAACTTCTTTCTCACTCTCCTACTAGCTTAAAACAAAGGTTACCCAGGGAAGACCTCCCTTTCTCAGAGATGAAGGGGAGGAGGAGAGGGGGTGGTCATGTGAGGAGGGGACTGGAAGGGCAGTTGCAATTTGAATGTAAATATATATATTCCATATATATATATGGAAAAGGAGAAAAACAAAGGCCCCCACCAGCAGACCCCCTCCTGCTGGACTGGCTCTACAGGTTCAAGGCTTCATCAGAAGAGGTTTCACAACAGTCATCGGCCAATCAATCACTTCAAATTGACCAACTTTATGTTAGGGGAGGAAAACTCTTCAAAGGTTTTTAAATGCCTGGCCCTAGGAAAGGGCTGGATAGTGCAGCTTTGCAGAAGGTCTTTTGTCTCTATGAGGCTGCTGCATGTGTGTTTCCTCACCCCCAATAAATGTCTTTCTTGAATTGCTGGTTTTGTCTGCAGTGTTAAAGATTTCTCTGTTACTACCTCATTGTGCTCTAGATATTTCCTGTCTTTGATTTCTTTAGCAAACCTGTTCAAGACCTCTAGACTGTAATATCAGTAAAGTGAGAAACAGTTATTATATCAAGAACATGGATATAACCTAGAAAATTACGATAAATGAAATGCATTTTAAATGTTGATTTAACATTTAAAATGTTAAATGTTAACATTTAAAATGTTAAATAAGACAAAAACATACTCTGCTAATGACTAACTTAATAAGAGCAGAAAATGCTCTGTTAATGACAAACTCCCTGGATATGTAGTTTTCTACATAGTCTAGCACTCCATTAGAATTTAACTATTATAAGATAATAAATCTAAAATAAACTAGTCTTCTGCAAGTATATTGTACTTAGAGTTTAGGAAGAAACAATTTTGAGCCAATAAGCTTTCCTAAAAAAAAAAATCACATTTTCTTGAGTTAAAATTACACAAAGAATTTTTGAAATGCTTCTTTGTTATCTATAGCCACAAAGGTGTAAAAAATTTTGTAGATGAAGTAGATTTAACTAAATGATAATCATGGGCTATGAAACATTCTCTGAATTCCCCATCATCACCTTGAGAACATTTAAGGATTGTATTATTGTGGTATCAATTATTTTTGAGAGTTTATTAATGTTATGTTTTAGTACATTTTTATTGTTGTAATAAAGTACCACAACTAAAAGCAACTTGGGGAGAAAAGTGTTTATTTCATCTCACAGTATATATAGGCCACTATCCAGGAAGTCAGAGCAGAAACCTGGAAGGGGGATCTGATTCAGAGGCCATGAAGCAGCATTTCTGAAAGGCTCAGCCTGCCTTCCCATAGCACTCAGGACCGCCATCCCAGGAGTGGGATCTCTCACAGGGAACTGGGCCTTGTCACATTAATAATCAATCAAGAAAACGCACCAAAGGCCATCTGGTGGGGATATTTCCTCAGCTGAGTTTCTGTCTTCCAAAATGATGCTAGCTTATGTCCAATTGATATAAAAATAGCCAGTATATGTTATTATTTTATTAAATTATTGAAAACATTGTATAAGTTAAAAAATATAATCAACCCAAACACTTACAATATCTCAGAATGTCTGCATCCTTGAATCTGGTGGCAAGCAATGTAATCACTTGGAAGAAGATTCTGGATAGAAGAGACAGATATTTTCAACCACCACAGACAACAATTACAGAGCTTGGGCACATTAACATTAATTTGAATTCCTCCTAATTTATTCATGAGTCAGTCCCCAGTTAGATACATGCTCTATTTGAACTATTCCCACTTGAATAAGCACTTCTATCTCCTTTTGCAACTGTCTTCCTGACTGACAGAGGCAGGTGTCATAGTTTCTGTTGTACTGTTTTAAACTCTTCATGTATTTTTAGCTCTTGCATAACCCTCTGGATAAAAACCAGACTTGCTCGTGATGCTTTCCTTTTGGAAATCTGTAAATGACAAAATGATAGGCAGGTGGGAGTTTATATACTAGTACAAACTGAAATTGAAACACACAGTGATGCTGTTAGACTTTTTATAGACTTTATGATTTATTGTGACACTAACTGAAAAGTGGTAAGAAATAGTTGGTGATTCAAAGAAGAAGAAGAAGAAGAAGAAGAAGAAGAAGAAGAAGAAGAAGAAGGAGAAGGAGAAGGAGAAGGAGAAGGAGAAGGAGAAGGAGAAGGAGAAGGAGAAGGAGAAAAGGAGAAGAAGAAGAAGAAGAAGAAGAAGAAGAAGAAGAAGAAGAAGAAGAAGAAGAAGAAGAAGAAGAAGAAGAAGAAGAAGAAATGGCAGCAAGTGATTTGACAAATTGTGAAAGATAGAAACCTAATCTTCTTATAATTTTGAGTCCCATCATTTTCCCCTTCATACACACCTACATGTTGAACTCAAGTAATCATAGGCATACATCTTCGTTAAGGTTTCACATACTACTCTGTCACAGAGGAAATATACAGTATTAGTTAATTCTCATGGATATTGAATACAATGCCTTTTCATATAATCTATCATATCTTTTCCTTTTTAAATGAAGATGTGTTTCTGGTGCATAATTTACTATCAGTTATCAAATCACATCATATTGCAAACATTCACTTAAATTGAAAACTAAAATCACATCTTACTATATCACTCCAAGAATGCTACAGCAGATTATTTAATTTTATTTAAAAGGAACCCACAGATATGTCTTTCATAAGACTAGGATTACCTGTCCTTTTCCTTGTATTTCTACTTAGAATGGATATGGTTCAAAAAAGTACTGTTAGTTTAATCTTTTTTTAATAAGAGAAATATAGTTTAGCTAAATAACTTTCTAGCAAAAATTAACCATACTAAAAGCATAACTTTATTTTTTTTGGCTTTGTTTGTTTGTTCTTATTGGTGAGAATATGTTTTATTACAGGATTTATTTTAATTGTTGTAGTTTTATTTTGATTTTTGTTTAAAACGGGAGACAGTATGATACTTCTGCTACATGCTATTTTTTTTACATTATTAGAAAAGTAATGCTACTTTGCTTTATAGATACATGATACAATTATTTTCCCTAGAAGACAAATGATGGACATTAATAAAGTGGCCCTTTATTCTGTGGGACAGTATTTAGTAGTCATTTCATGACCAAAGCCAAGTGGAGAACTGAGGCAATTATCTTCATCCTCTAGCCTCAAAACTCAATTACTGCTATCTGAATTATCCACATAATGGCTTTAATTCTACCTAGTGCTTTAGGCTATCACTGAAAGACAGTTTGCACTGCTAGGACAAGTCCATTCCTTTATTAAACACATATTAATCTGACTGTCAAGGTAATCATTACATTTTAGCCACTCATTTTGCAGTTTGCTTGTAATGAGATGTTTATAATGATGGAGTAGCTACTGTTTTCAGAGAGTAAATTGTAAAGGTTTTGTACATTTTAAAAAGAATAATGCCATATTTCAAAATGTTATTTACTTTCTTTGGTCAAAGATTTTACACATATGTCAGTGAATGTATAAAACTTCAATTTAATTCAGAAGCAGATCTATAGATTATTAATTGGGAATATTCCATATGATTCTTATAAGACCCCAAGAAAGGCATTTTAATGGCCCAATGTATTATTTTGATTTTCAAAATCTCAGAGGGACTGTGGAATAGCTATTTGAGAACAAAAATATATCCAGACTGTTAAAAGTTTGTCTAGTTAGTTGGCATAGTCTGATGCAGCAATCAACGTACAAGAGCTATTGATTGTAGACCACAGGTTAAAATGTCTGAGTGTTCTATAAGATATTAATCCTCTAACTCTGATAAGATATTTAGAGATAGTACTGATATTAGAGAGGAGTGGTAATTCTCCTGGATGAAGATAGAAAACCATAGGCATTCTTAATGTGTTCTCAAATAGTATAGGGCAAAATAAACATACAACACCTTCAGGATATGTACTCTTCAAAATAGCATACGATACACTCTCTAGCATAGAAACTTGGGTAAATCAAAAGCCAGTCATTTCACATTTTTAAAAAAAGATAACTTTAATAAAAATCTTCCCTAGTCATAGGAAATTAGACAAAATTTTAAGTGATTATTAAATTAATATTTTAATCATAATTCAATATAAAATATAATTATAAATTAAATTATTGTCAATTAATGTTGTTAATATTGGATTAAGTTGCTGTTATTGAATTATATTATTAAATTAATATAATGATATTGAAAATATTTTAAATGACACAAATGAATATAGTAAAAGAACAGTCTAAAACCTGCAATAACACAGGAAAGCTCTGTTAAGAGGGACACTGATAGCAAGAAATGGATGTGTCACAAAAGCAAAAAGGTCTAAAATGAACAACCTATTTGTTTCTACAACAAAAGTAGAAAATAATGATAAGCCAAATACACAAAATAAAAAGGAAATGATAAATTATAGAGAAAATTTAGGAAAAGATGAGTTTTATTTTAAAAAGATAAACAAAATACATAGACTCATAACCACATTAAAATATGAAAATAATATTTAAATTTACAAAGGCAGAAATGAAAATGGAAGCTTTCCCATATATACCACCAAAATGGAAACTGTCATTAGAGACTGTTGTATGACAATATGGCAAAACCTGATGATTTACCCTGGACATACTTACCTTATAAAGGAAGTGAGGGACACTAAGGGCTTTTTTGAGTCCTATACCCTCCTTACAGCTTCTCTTTCCCACCTAGGGTTAAGACTAGACCAAGTTCCATTCTCCACCCACTGGAACATTCTTGAGTAAAAACTTCTCAGAACGCACTGATAGTCACCTGACCCTCTGGAAAGTCCCAGGTAGAGTTCAAATGTGTGTCATGCCTGCTAGCCAATAGATTTAAAGGTCAATATGCATAACCAATAAGTCTGAACTGTAATCTTGCTGATGTAACCTGTACCCTTTAAAAGTATAAAAAATGCTTGTAGTAGCCATTCAGGGCTGCCTTCTCATCACTTGCCTCAAGAGACTGATTGAGGGTTTGACCCTGACATGCCAGAAAATAAACCTCTTGCTTTTTCATCAATCTGCATCTCTGTGTCTCATTAGGGGAGGCTCGAAGTACCACTGACCAAGGGTTAGGGTCTTACAAAAGAATCCTTTAAAAATGGAGAAAGTTACAGACCAATCATAAGAAATCAGATTAAGTCAGTATTAAAATGTAGCATTAAAGGATAGTAAGGACAGGCACAAGACAGGAATGTACACTTTTAATCTAGCACTCAGGCAACAGGGGCAGGTGGATTTCTGTATGTTCAAGGACAGCCAGGGTTATGTTCAGACTCCATCTCATAAAACCAAGAAAAGAATAGTGAGGGCCAGTTGACTTTATCATTGAGTTTTCTTCATAGATATAAAGAAGGATTAATGATAATTTCTTCAAATTCTTATAAAAACTGAATAAAACTAAATTCTAACAACTCATTTCATTGTATAATGCCAATATTATACTGATGAAATAAAAGACAATAAAGCACTAAAAGTGAAGGTACAAGCAAATATTCTCCAATAAATACAAGGGCAAAATTCCTCAACACAGTAGTAGCCAACCAAAATCCAGTTTGTACATTATAAACATTATTCAGTCCCATAACTAGAAAAATTACTCAATATACAAAAACCATATGTTGATTTGTCAGTAGATCCAGTAAAAGCATTTCATTAAATTTAACATTGTGTCATGTTGAAAATACTAAAATGTTTGGGCTTGAAACAATATATTTCCACATAATAAATATAATGTGCAATAAGAAAATGGTTAAAAATAACTTTTAACAAGGAAAAGTTGAAATCTTTCTAAGATCTCTAATAAATTAAAGATACTCAATTTCATCATATTCATTCATTACAGTACTAGAAGGCTTACCTAGAACAACCAAATATGAGAAAAAAGAAGTCATTCAAATTCAAAATAAGAAAGTCAAATTATTTTGATTGTTTATATGGAGTGACAGCGTGATCATCCTCATTTCATAAATGAGAACATTCAGAACTTTGTTCATTCTTTTAGGCTGATTAGAACAAGGAGTCAGGAAAGGAAAGGAGATGCTATTATGCAGCACGCCTTAATTACATGCTAAATGCCAAAGAACAAATATACAGAATGTCGGGTACTGGCTAAAATTTCAAATCTAAGATAAATTATTGAAATGTCCTTCCAATGACATTCATCCCCATCTGAAGTCAGTGACATAACAATGAATATAAAATGGCAGTAAGAGGGGCTGGAAAGATGGCACAGCAGTTAAGACCATATGCTATTCTGCCAGAGGATTTGTGTTTTGTTTCTAGCACCAATGTCAGACTACTCACAACAGCCTATAACTCAAGTTCCATGGGATCCAACTGGATCCATATTACTTTGAATGTGCTAATTTTATGTTGCACATTATTTGGCAGTGTTTCTCTTTTCTTTTTATAAGATCTATGGGCCTATTCAAACATTTCTATGCTTTTGTACTCGGTTTTTTTATTAGGATAGCTGCTAGAAATTTGACAAGTTCTCAAGTCTCCCCTGCAGCACACTGCCTGTCAAAGATCTGATGGTCAAATGCTTCACATATTGTAATCAAACTTTGTATGTAAGGTTTGAAGAATTTCAAAGGAAATCTTGAAAAGAAGAAATGAAGGCAAAGTAGCCTGAAGCCTTTAGAGCTTGTTGATCCAATTACAATGACACACTCATATCTTCCAGACTTTCATTTTTTTTCTTAAAGCAACTTTAGCTCTCGGGACATTTACAAAATATTACAGTTTATCATCTGTAAGTATTACAGATGTCTTAAAATTTTAGTTTTTTTATGAGCAGTCACTAAGAGATTGAGTTTTATATTTTGCAGGTACCTAAACTGCAGTGGTTCATTTATCATATGATATACATAAAACATATTGATATGCACATATATTCTCTTTATACATGTATATATGTATGTATGTATGTATACATGTATTTAGGACGATAGACTTACAGTGTTTGCTGGATCTCTGTTACTCTTCACAATGTGGCTACAGGTTTGGCTTCTCAACTTTCCTGCTTTTCATAATTTATTTGGACTTTTTAAATTGGCTAATTGAGAACAGCTGCCCTTACCTGCCTAGGGTTACATTTTGTGATCTACAAGTTCCATAACAACATGTCAATGACAAGGGAATAAAGGCACATTTTGAGGGTGTCTGTCATTCACAGTGGGCTGATACTTGGTACAGAGGAAAGACGGAAGAGACCAACAGGTGCTGGAGTCATTTTACTCCAGATATTTTCCTATCTTTCCACTTCACCAGCATCAGCTGATTTTTACCTCTACTTGGTGAAAGAAGCAAACAAAAGACAAACAAATAAAACAAACAAATAAAAGGCTTGGATTTTGTTTTGAATTCTTGAAAAAGAATTGTTAGTTTTTCCCTTTGGTGTGCCTCAAGCATTTCTTTTCTGTTTGCCTTTGGACTCATTCAGACAACTTGCAATCCTTTTGAATCATTTGGGGTGTTTTCCAATTGGTAAATGGCTCTGTCTTTTGGGGTTCTGTAATGGTTTTGATATTCTTGGCCCAGGGAGTGGCACTGTTGGGAGGTGTGGCCTTGTTGGAGTAGGTGTGTTCTTGTGGGTTTGGGCTTTAATTCCCTTGTCTTAGCTGCCTGGAAACCAGTCTTCTGCTGGAAGCCTTCAGATAAAGGTGTAGAACTCTCAGGTCATCCTGTGCCATACCTGCCTAAATGTTGCCATGTTCACAGCTTGATGATACTAGACTGAACCTCTGAACCTATAAGGCAGCCTTATTTAAATGTGGAGCTTGATATAGCTGTCTCCTGAGAGGCTCTGCCAGAGCCTGATAAATATAGAGGCAGATGGATGCAGCCAACCATTGGACTGAGCACGGGGTCCCCAATGGAGGAGTTAAAGTACTGAAGGAGCTGACGAGGTTTGCAACCTCATAGGAAGAACAACAATATGAACCAACCAAATGCCCTAGAGCTCCCAGGGACTAAACCACCAACCAAAGAGTTCACATGGAGGGATCCATGGCTCCAGGTGCATATGTAGTAGAGGATGGCCTTGTTGGTCATCAATGGGAGGAAAGGTCTTTGGTCCTGTGAAGGCTCAATACCTCAGTGTAGGGAAATGCCAGAGTGGGTGGGTGGGTGGGGGAGCACCCTCACAGAAACAGGGGGAGAGGGCATGGAATGGGAAGTTCTGGAGGGGAAATCAGGAAAGGGCATAACATTTGAAATGTAAATAAATAAGCTATCCAAGAAAAAATGTCCTTTATAAGATTTGCCTAGGTCATGGTGTCTGTTAACAGCAGTAAAACCCTAACTAAGATAGGTTCCATTGAACGACATTGGACTAATGTTAAGCAGAGAAACGTATTGACTTGTTCCAAAGGAGGAGATAGAGGAAACATTAGGAAATTGAACATAACTTGGTCAGGAACTGCAGAGAGAAACAAACTGCTATGGCATTTTTGTAGTCAGATGCTTCAAAACGACAGTTAGGTATCCATTGTCTTGGATTCGATTTTCCCCTAAGATTGGTGTATTTTTAATCACCCAGAAGGGATGGTCAGACCTAGATAAGAACATAGCTAAATTTCTCAAGGCTATGAAATTTTACTTTCCAGGCCTAGGAAAAATCCCCAAATCTATCAATTCTGATTGTAGGATAATGCCCTATAAATCTGGATGCTCTTTTGACCAATTATGTAGTTTTGCTTAACTCATGGGTACATCTGTAAGGTGAAATAAAGTTTGAAGGATCTCTTTGCTTTCTCCTAGGTCCTAGTCCTATCTACTCTAGATTTTTGACCACCCAAGCAGCTTTGGGCATGGGTTCCATATCGTGGAGTGGGCCTTACCTCAAATCAGATGTTGGCTGGTTACTCCCACGAGCTTTGTGCTTTGTTTCTACCAGAGTGTCTTGCAGGTAGGTCACTTTTGTAGATCAAAGAGTTGGTATTTACATTTCTCCTTTGGTAGTATGCAAGGTACCATTTAGTACTATGAATAATTTTCTATAGGGATGGAGGCTCTAAGTAGGAACTTGCTTGACTTCTCCAGGTTCAATTGTTTTTTGCAGATGTTTTACCTAGTGACTTATCATCAGTTGTAGAAACCTACCCTTAGCAATAACCTGGGCTGTTTGGGCATTTCCATGGGACCCTTTAAATATAACAATTCCATTAAATATAACCAATTCTCAGTGCCAGAAGCTACTTTTGATGATAAGGGACGTCTAATTGGATGTTATGTTCCCCATTATTTGGCAATTTCATTTAGATTACCTTTATATATGCATATATTATAGAAAAAGCTTATTCTGCATTAGGATATTGATGACCCCTCAAGTGGTCCTTAGGTTTAGCTATCTGTCCCCATATTTCCCCTTTCACTCCTTCACTTCCCCTTCCTGTTTCTCCTCCTGTTTCATTCCCAAATCATCATCCATCCATAATTATCTATTCTATTTCTCCCTATTAGGAAAATGTACTCCAATCCCTTATTATAATGATTGTGGTATGATTATCCTGTACTTTATGGCTAAAATTCACTCATAACTGAATACACACCATATTTGCCTCTCTGGGTTATCTCACTCATGATCATTTTTTCCATTTCCTTCCATTTATCTGTAAATTTCATGATTTCAGTCTTTGAATGGCTGAACAATATTCCATTCTATATTTTCCTGTATTTTTATCTATTCCCCTCTTGATGGACATGTAGATTATTTATAATTTCTGGCTATTAGGTACAGAAAAGCAATAAAGATGGCTGGGCAAGTGTGTCTGTGATAATATGAACCATCCTTTCGGTATATGCCCAAGAGTGGGATAGTTGATTCTTGAAGTAACTTAGTTTGCATCTTCTTCCTAAGAAAGCATCACCCTTGTATCCATAGTGATTGTACAAGTTTGTACTCTCACCGGCAATGGATGGGGGTTCTCCTTACTTTTCATTCTTGCTAGAATGAGCTGTTATTTATTTTATTGATCTTAGCCATTCTAAGTGCTATAAGATGAAATATAATAATAGCTTTGGTTAGTATTTCCCTGATGACTAAGGATATTGAGCTTTTGAATGGGTTTTTCAGCCATTTGAGTTTTATCATTAGAGAATTCTTTGTATGCATCTACTTTAATTGGGTTATTTTCTTGATATCCACGTGGTTTTTCTTAGTTCTTTATATATTTTGGGGTTTTAACTCTCTATTGGATATGTAGTTGGGAAAAATTGTCTGCCATTCTGTAGGATGTTGCTTTGCCTGAATGATGGTGCTCTTTGCTATGCAGAGAAGCATCTCAGTATTTTGATGATGATCTTATTACCTGTTCTAACAGTGCTCTGTTTAGAAAGTGTTTTCCTTTCAAATTCAAAGCGATTACCACTTTCTCTTCTATCAGATTCAGTGTATTTGATTTTATGTTTAGGTCTTAGATTCATTTAAATTGAATTTTATGCAGGCACAAATTCATTGGCACCGAAAAGTGCTTTCTGTATTATAAGACCCCCCCAAAGTACAGACATTATGACCAACAATCAAATGGGACTCCATGAACCTTAAAAGTTTTTGTAAATCAAAGAACACTAATTTGAACAAAGAGGCAGTTTACAGAATGGGAAAAAATCAATACCTACTCTATTCTGACAAATGATTTGTATTAGAATATATGTAAACCTAAGAAAACTGAATCTCAAGAAAAAGTAGCCCAACTAAAACTGGGATACAGAATCAAGCAAAGAATGCTCTAAAAATTAGACAGAAATGATTGATAAATATTTAGAGAAAGATTCAACAAACTTAGTCATTATGTAATAAAAATAAAACTATCTTGATATTAACCATAATGGACAAGACTAATAACACAAAATACAATACATGCCAGTGAGGATGTGAGGAAAGGGGAGTATTCTTCCATTGCTTTTTTACTTTAGTTGCTAAACTCTTAAAATGTAAAATGTATGAATCTGGGTGTTCATTTAAAAGTAACTTGTGTGCTTTCCATAGCATACATCTGTTGGAAATGAATATAAATATATATGGACAGTCAGTAAATGGCTGCCTGTCATCTGGCAATTTAAAACTTAAATTAAATTATTTAATTTATGCGATTGGACTTTTCTTTATTTGTGTCTTTAAAATCTAGTCTGTCTTTAACACAAGTTTGTCTTAACCAAGTTTAAGAAAAATATAAGAGAAAAATTTATATATCACTGCAACAATAATAATCCACAGTTTAATAACTAGTAACAGTCATCTGCTTCAAAATTATTAATGTCCTACTACAAGGATAACAATGCAAAATAATAACCAACCTTCTATGTATAAAATAACATACTTTTAGAAAGATTTAAGTTAAGTTTATCTCAAAAAGCAAAAGAAACTTGAGTAGATTTTAAGTTTTGTTAAAAAAGTGTTTTAGGTTTTCTAGTGTTTATATTTCAGACTATTGGGTACTTGAGAAGCTATATTAAACAATTGAATAATGCCCTATTCCTCAGTGACTAGAAAAATGTATAGCTGTGTAATTTTTGATTCAAAAAATAAAACCTTTTCACCTCTAAAGTGATGTGAGATAGTCTATTTTGGAGTCAAGTATGAGTGACCATGGCCCTGAAATGCAAATTTAAATTACTCCAAATTCCACATTGCCATGAGAAAGGCAACTCACAGAGACTGGATTTTGAAGGGTATGTTGGTTTTATTAGAAATGGTCCTTTAGGAAATTCAGTTTATTGGAGTAGATGTGGCCTTGTTGGAGAAACTATGTCACTAGAAGTGGCCTTTCAGGTTTCAGAAGCTCAAGCCAGGGCCAGTGGCTCTCTTCGTGCTGCCTGTGGATTCAGACGTATAACTCTTAGATAATTCTCCAGCACCATGCCTGCTTGCATGCATTCATGCTTCCTGGCATGATGATAATGAGCTACGCCTCTGAACTGTAAGCCAGCCCCAATTAAATGCTTTCCTTTATAAGAAAGTTCCTGTGGTTATGGTGTCTCTTCACACTAATAGAACACTAAAAGGGAAGCTGGTAACAAGAGTGAGGTATTGCTCTGACAGGCCTAACCATGTTTCTTATCAGTGGAATATGGACTTTTGGATTTTGGACTGGGGAAGCAGTTGAATGCTTTAAGTGGGGCTTAATGGGTCATAGTAGTAGAGGCAGGAAATACAGTGGTATGTAGAGAGTGTAAATTATAAAGGCCTTGTTCCAAAGGTTTCCACCAAGAAGAATATTAGTAAGTGATCTAGAAACAATTCATGTGATATTTGTCTGCCTCAGTTTTAATTGAAGTATTTGAATTAATGGTGTTGGTAGAGGGGATTTTGAAATACCCATGTATTGATTGTTTCATGTGGTTATTAGTGGCCAGTTGTATGCATGTCTATCATGAAAAAGAGCAAGCTGAGTAAGCAAAAATACAAAATGTACAGTTTGAGAAGAAAGGGGGCACCAGGAAGTTCAATGAAACTAAGTCCAGTGCTTGAGGAGATAAAAATTTTAAACAAAAATCTAATCCTAAATGGAAAAAAAAGGGAGTGGTGACTTCAGGGCAAGGCCTTACCCAGTTAGCTTCCAATTTGTGAAAATGAGTTAAAGAAGAGTTTGGGCTCCACCACTTAGGAAGCAGAGGCAGGCAGAACACTTAGTTCAGGGCCAGCCTGGTCTACAGATTGCCAAGCTTATGCAGTGAAGGTAAACAAAACCAGAAAGCTGTTAAAAATATGTTTGACCAAGAGGGTCTTGTTCCAGCTCTAGCAAGCAGAAGAATTTGTCAGTCAGCGTTGGCCACATGATTCTGGCTTTTGATTGGGAGTTATAGAATCTCCCTCTATGACTAAGGAAAGTTGAGACCAGGCATCTTTCATGGTTTTCTCTACATGGAGGAGCAAAGAGGTCATTGCATTGAGCTGTGAAGATGAAGGCTAAATTGCTTTAGAGAAGAATTCAAGATGTTGAAAATGCCATAGTTGTGGGATACTTAACAATGAAAGCTGCTAACAGGGAGTGGAAACATACCAAGAGAGGTTTACTGCAGTCAACAAAGCCAAAATAATTTGGAAATCTTAAGTGTCCTCTGACATTAGACAAGGACAACCAGAGTTAACACAAATGGTTTTAGGTCTTTCTTTAGTCTGGTATTTCCTCACTTGTCTCCCTTTCCTCCCTTTGAAACAACAATGTATATCCTGTGCCATTGTATATTGGAATTTTTTTTGATGCTATAGGGAATTACAATTGAGAGATGCCCATGATTCTCAGAAGAGACTTTGAATTTTGGACTTTTAAACAATTTTGGGACTGTAGCTTCAATATTGTTGTAGACTGTAGTTGTAGACTATGCAGTTGTAATGAATGTACTTCTGCATTATGTTATAGCTACAAGTCTGTGGGGGCCAAGGAGTAGATGGAATGTGGTAGTTTGAACCTGAATGATTGCTCTACATCATATAGTTGAATAGTCATTAGGGAGCGGTGATGTTTGACAGGAATAAAGAGGCATGGTCTTGGAGTAGATGCAGCCTTGGAGGAAGTAGGTCACTTGGGGATTGGCTTTGGGTTTCAAATGCTCAAGCCTGGCCCAATGTCTCTCTCTTCTTGCTGCTTGTGCATTTAAATGTAGAACTCTCAGATACATTTCCAGCACTATTTTTGACTGCATGCTATAATGCTTTCTGCCATGCTAATAACGGACTAGAAAACCTCTGAATTGTAAGCTAGTTCAAATTAGATGCTTTCCTTTATAAGAGTTGCTGTGGCCATGACATCTTTTCATAGCAATAAAATATTGACTAAGAGAATTTTTCCTGTACAAAAAGTCTGTTTAATGTGTCTGAATAATATCTTGTAAAAATACCTCTTGACTTCAGAAACTGAACTTTTGCCTGGACATGCATCAAGTTAATCAAATGCCTTGAGACCATTTAAAACTGTGTACTCAATTTGCTGTCTTACTGTATATTCACCTTGTCTAAATTTAATATACTTTAAAGAAAAAAATGTACCTTGGATTTGCATTGTAATCAATTCTAAGTAGGTAAACTAAACATATAGTTTTAGTGTGTTTGTGTATGTGTGTGTTGTAATCATTCACTGTAAGCAATGTGTTGAAAGCAAGCTTATAAATCACATCATCATCATGTTGGGAGCAACATATTGGTGAAAGCTTCTAACATCTGTTTGTGCATTTGAATACTATGCTGGATAAAGACACATAGGCCAGTAAAATGTTTCCAATGAATAGCACTGGAAGAAACAAAAATCAAGGTAAAAGATTCCTTATTCCTTTCCCATCTGATGGTTTATGTGTAGTTGAGAAAGTATAGAGCAAAGCCATTTGTTAGGAACAGACAGCAGACAAAGAGAGAAGTGGACAGATCAGAGTGGGCATGTTTTTAGTTTACCCTACTACTTTCCTTTGTTTAATGCAGTTCTGCCATAACTTTCTTGTTTTCTTTTAAATTTTCCCCACTTTTTAAAAGGATTCTTTTTATTTATTTGTGTGTGTGTGTGTGTGTGTGTGTGTGTG
>NC_045030.1:109222760-109223381 GCF_008632895.1 Mastomys coucha | reverse complement strand
TTTGTTGATTGTCATTCAATGGTCTCTCTAATTTGGTAATTGGAGAAATAGGTCCAACATTGTACAATATATATACACGATCAGCTTGTTTGTTTGTGATGGTGTCTGGCTGTGTACAACATAAGGGTCTTGAAATCTTGCTTCTCCTATCTCAGCCTCTTTATTAGTAGAATTGTTTATTTCATGTTTTTACACTATACTATAGTTTTCACAACAGCTTATATATTTCAAAAATATTTATATACCCAAAAGAAACATAGATGATTAACTAGGGAGGTGGCTTGTAAGAGAACAACAGAGTAAGACTGAATGCTTTGCTTGACATTTGTAACTCTTGTATCAAGTTTGAAGAAGAGGACTTTTTAAGTTACTCTTTCTCTGAAATGAATGCTTTTCCAAATTGTCACAGCTAATGAACCAAATTCTTACCCTCACCTAATATTTGTGCCACCTTCCAAGCAGAACCATTGTTCATTGAAACAGTTGGCAAATGACTTTATGGATAGACCATCTTAATACCTATACCATTTCTTAAATGAATGTAACTTGTTTATATTTTGGGCTTGTACCACAGTAAGAGTCAAGATTTTAAACTCTACTAAATACAAAACAAACAAAAAG
>NC_045030.1:109217213-109222566 GCF_008632895.1 Mastomys coucha | reverse complement strand
TGTTTGGAGTTATTTAAAATTTATATTGAGAAAAATGTATTTTCACTATTGCTGTAGATGAGCATCTCATCTGTAGATGAGACTGTTAAATTGATTGTTGTTTCATATCAAACAACTTTTATAATACTTATTATTATTGTTATAATATTTTATAAATTTTAAGGAATATGACAAAAAAGATATTGTAGGTATTGAAGGGGAGATATCTGGGAAGAGCTGTGGTACAAAAAGAATGTGATTCAATTCTATTTAATTAAAATATGTTTTTAAATGTTAAAAAAGTAACTTTCTAAATATATATACACATACACTTATACACCACACACAAAGATATTAAATTTGTCATTTAGTGATTTTTTTTCACATGATATTTCTATAATAATTTATATATATATACATATATATATACATATATATATTGTATGAATATAACTTTCCTTCTGTAGGTTACATTTCTGCATGTTAATAGATTTTCTGTGTTTTATGGAAAATACATTTAATTTTGGAAGACATTGTGATGTTGTCAAATTACTCTCCAAAACTATTTTTAATACCTCACTCTATGGATTTATACAATTTCCTTCTTTTCTCCATTTAATCATGTTAATAGCTCTTATTTTGACTACCCTCTTAAGATGTAATTCCAAGTTAAATATTTTTCATATGGTTATATACAATCCATATATATTCTTTTTAACAAAATTTCTGTATATATATTTCTAAATTTTCTTTTTTTTTCTTTTTGATTTTTATTATTAGTTTTGGGAACTTGTTCAAAAAATACTCCCGGCAATGCTAGCTCTCAGTCAGATATTGTTTGCATCTGCTCCTTGTGCAGTGTGTACTTTCATTTTCTTCACATGAGATTTGTCACACAATACAAGTTCCATTTGTATGAAGTCTAATTTATACAGCTTTCCTTTTAATGGATCATGCTTTCAGTATCAAGTATGACATACATTGCCAAGTCTTAGATGTTAAGGTTCAAAGTTTCTCATTATTTTTACTTTTACAAACCATCCTCATTGATGACATACATGTAAAGTATATTAGAAACAAATACTGTCAAAGATTGTGAAAGAAGGCAAGGAAACCTTACTTCCTTCAAATCTTAGAATATGAAAGGATAAAGAAATTGTTTGTGGAATGGTGTCAGTTTACAGTCGAATAGGTAAATTGTTTGAAAATTATCTCTCATTCTTCTCACATACTGCTTTGCCTGCTACCTTGATCTATTCAGTCTTTTCTGACAGTCTTATATAATTTTAGATAGTCTTGAACCAACCAAGGTTCCCCTGGAAACCAGAGACTAGCAGTTACTAAAACCAAGGAAATTAAAATGTTCCATTGTTTGTCTTTAGCTATTTGTCTTGAAAAGTCACAAGTCTAAAATGCATGGCTTCCTTTTAATTAGTCAAAAATGATTTGAAAAAAAAAAAACTATCCTTGTCAGTGTACATTATGGATAAAATCTGGGAAAAAAATCTCAAGGCTGAAACTGCTTCTAACCTTAACCCTTACCTAAGGCAGTACGAGTTAAGTGCCACACATCAGGCTGAAGCAATGTCTCACTTTATAACCTAACTACATTCCCCTAGTTCTGCTACAAAATTCTACCAACATAATTGTTAACTATAGTAAAATGTGAACCAAAATTCAGCTTGCAAATAGAATTCTTTTAGATTTTTCTGTAGTTAGTCCTTTTACAGTAAAATAAAACAAGAAAAAATCCCCAGGGTTGTCAATACATGGCTTTGATCTTAGCACTTCAGTGGCAAAGGCAGGTGGATCTCAGTGAGTTCAAGGCACACTCAGGCTACATATTATGTTTTAGGATATCCAGGACTATGTGGAAAGGCCTTGTCTCAAAAAATATTTGAAAGACAAAAACAAACAAAAAGAAGAACAAGTTAGTTTACCAACTTTTATTTGAAATTGCAGCCCTTTAAAATTATATCGTGTGGAGTCAGGCATGCTATCAATGTTGATTCTATTACTACTCTGCTGTACTTGCAGATAGGAACCTAGCATAACTGTCATCTGAGAGGGTTTTATCCAGTAACTGATAGAAACAGATGCAAAGACCCATAGTCAAACATTAAATGGAGCTCAGGAATCCTGTGGAAGAGGTGAGGAAAAATTAAAGGAGCCAGAGTGGTCAAGAACACCATAACAAATCCTACAGAATCAACTAACAGGGACCCATAGGGGCTCACAGAGATTAAGACATCAACCAGAGAGCATGCATGGGATTGACCTAAATCCTCGGCACACATGTAACAGATGTGCAGCTTGGTCTTGATATGGGATCCCTAATATCAGGAGCAGGGTCTGTCTCTGACTCTCTTGTTTGCCTTTGGAGTCCTTTCCCCTGATGGAGCTGCCTTGTCTAGCCTCAACATGAGAAAATACACCTATTCTGACTGCAACTTGATAAACCAAGGTGGATTGATATCCAGGGGAGGACTCTTCTTCTCTGAGGAGAAAGGAACTAGAGGCTGGGTGAGGGGTGGGAAGGGTTAGAGCCTGGGAAGAGAAGCAGGAGGGGAACATCTAAAATTAATTAATTAATTAATTAAAATTATACAGTGTGTTGAGACCCACTGCATACTTATTCATTCTTTTAAATATATGTTCATATTTTTATTTAGCAAAGAATAAAAATCATTAAAAACATAATTTATCTTTTAAAACCTGAAAGTCTGTCATAATATGCCAAACAAAGTTTCAGGAGAACATAAAATGTGAGATCAACTATGAAGCAAGATTCAATGTAAGGTATTTGAAATCTCAGTACATTTTATTTCAAGGAGTTATTGTCATTGTTGTTAACATAGGGTCTCACCATGTAGCTCTGGCTGGCCTAAAACTCACTATGTAATCCAGGCTGGTCTCAAACTCATACAGATGTTCTAGCTTCTGCCTCCTGCATGCTAAGACGAAAGTTTTACAGCCCCACACACTGCCTCCAAAAAACTTGGATACAAAAGAGTAACAGAAACCCTTAACTAGGTGTTTCATTTGCCATAAAATAATTTCAAAGACTTATTTAAAAACTTTCTTTAATTGGATATTTTATTTGTTACATTTAAAATGTTATCCCCTTTCCCAGTTTCCAATCTGCAAATCCCCATCCCATCACCCCTTATCCTGTTTCTATGAGGGTGTCCCCCACCCATCCACCCATTCCCACCTCACTGCCCTAACATTCCTCTACACTGGGGCATCAAGCCTTTACAGGACCAAGGGCTTCCCCTTCAATTGATGCCAGATGCGCTTCAGATCCTTTAGTCCTTCTCATAACTCCTCCACTGGGGTCCCTGTCCTCAATCCAAAGTTTGGCTGAGAGTATCCACATCTGAACACACATGGTATACATTCACTGATAAGTGGATATTAGCCCAGAAACTCGGAATATCCAAGATACAATTCATAGACCAAATGAAACTCATGAAGCAGGAAGACCAAAGTATGAATACTTTGGTCTTAGAAGGAGGAATGAAATATCCATGGGAGGAGATACAAAGACAAAGTGTAGAGCAGAGACTGAAGGAAAGGCCATCCAGAGACTGCCCCACCTGGGGATCCATTCCATATACAGTCACCAAACCCAGACACAATGGTGGATGCCAACAAGTGCTTGCTAACAGGAGCCTGATATAGCTGTCTCCTGAGAGGCTCTGCCAGTGCCTGACTAATACAGAGGTGGATGCTCTCAGCCAACCATTGGACTGAGCAGAGGGCCCCCAATGAAGTAGATAGAGAAAGGACTGAAGGAGGTAAAGGGGTTTGAAGCCCCATAGGAGGAACAGAAATATGAACTAAACAGTACCCCCAGAGCTCCCAGGGACTAAACTACCTACCAAAGAGTCACATGGAGGGACCAATGGTTCCAGTTGCATATGTAACAGGGGATGGCCTTATTGGACAACAATAGGAGGACAGGCCCTTGGTCTTGTGAAGACTTGATGCCCCAGTGTATGGGAATGCCGGGACATGGAAGTGGGAGTGGGTGGGTTGGTGAGCAGGGAGAGAGGAGATGGGATAGGGGGTTTTTGGAAGAAAAACCAGGAAAGGGGATAACATTTGAAATGTAAATAAAGATAATATCTAATAAAATAGTCAAAAAAATCTTTAAAAAAATCCTGAATATTAGAAAACAGCCAAATTAAAAGGTGAGGTAATACATAAACAGACAATTCTTAAAAGTGGAAACTCAGGGACATGCAAACCAAATATTCTTTGAGATTTCATTTTGAACAAATTATAATGGCTTAGTTCAATAAAACATATGATAGTATATGCTGGAAAGAATATGGAGTAGAAAGAACACACATTCATTGCTATGAAATGCAAACTTGTACAGTCACTATGGAAATCATTGTGGAGGTTAATCAAAAAGATGGGAATCTTCTTACCCTAAGATTCAACTGTACTACTCTTGGCCATATACCCAAAAGACATTTTGTTCTACAACAGAGACACTTGATCAATCATGTTTACTATTCATAATAGCCAGAAATTTGAAATGGCCCAGATATCTATGAGTAGAGAAATAGATATAGAAAATGGGCTACATTCATACAATTAAATATTATTCGGCTCTTAAAAGAAAGTAAATCATACAATTCATAGATAAAGGGGTGGAGCCAGAAAAAAGTATCCTGGGAGAAGTAACTAAAACTCAGAAAGACAAATATTGTGTTTACTTGCTTATATGTGGATGTTAGATGTTAAGTCTCTGATAAGGAGGCTACAATCTACGTAACCCAAAAACATTCAGTATAGCATAAGGAACTTGGGGTTAAGGGAGTGATTCTCCCTAGGAAGGGAAAATAGAATAGATGGTTATGGAAGAACAGATCAGAACATGACTGTAACAGAAGTATTATACAAGGAGATGGAGGAAAGAGGAGAATAGGGGAGGGAATATGGAGAGAGAAAGCTAAAACTAAGGGCCATTTAAGGAGTCATATGGAAACCTAATGTAGTAGATTCTTCCTAAAATATATACATATATGAGGGGGATTTAAGTGAAATTGCCTAACAATGAGGAAGACTGATCTCAACTTGACATCTCTCATTACCAAGTGAAGTTTCCAGTTCTGGGAATGGGTTGCATCTAACTTCATTTTTGGCCAAAAGGGCTCCATGGCAACCCACAAAGAACCCAGGCTTTTGCCAATGCTATTGATTGTTGTCTATAAACTGATTGTAAGGTACTATTGCAGAAGACCGATATCTATACAGGTCATTGAATTGAAGAAGTAAAGCTGCTGCATATCGAGACTGGAGGAAGGGCAAGCCAGCCTAAATATAGCTATCTCCTGAGAGGCTCTGACAGTACCTGACT
>NC_045030.1:109200334-109216536 GCF_008632895.1 Mastomys coucha | reverse complement strand
TTTACATGTAAATAAAGAAAATATCTAATTAAAAAAAGGTTAGAAATATTCAGAATGTGTAAAAAAAAAATAAAAAAGCTGCTGCATATCTAAAGCCTTTACCTCTGACTATTGTTCATGGTACTTAAAGGAAAAAGGTAAATACCAACCCAACTACAAATAATTTGATCTGTAATGTGTGCTGTAATAGTGGCATAAAGCTTGTGGGAGTAACCAACCAATGTCTGATTGTATTTAAGGCCTACTCCATGAGATAAAACCAATCCTCCACACTGTTAATGTGACCAGGAACCTAATACTATTTAGACAAGAGTCCTAGTGGAACATTAAATGGTATTGTTCTGATAAATGAAGATAGCAATAAAATGATTCTTAACATTTTGTTGTACTCACAGATCAGTATTTTGCTCAGTCATCATCAGAAAAACTTTTTCCTCCAGTAGATGGGAAAAAAGACAGAGACTCACAACTGGACAATGTGCATAGAGAGACATTGGAACACTCAGTCTCTAGTGAGATGTCTCCTAAATGAGATATCTTCACCATATTCCTTCCCTCAAGACTCAAGGAACCTTGCAGAAGAGGAGGTAGAAATATTATAAAAGTCAGAGAAAATGGAGGCCATGAAGGAAATACGGCCTTCTAAACACAGTACAACCAATATGCATATTAACTGACAGAGATTGTAGCAGCATGCACAGGGCCTGAAGGTGTCTGGACCAGATGAGATCTCAGTGCTGTCAAGGAACATGAACAAAAAGCCCCATCCCTAACCCAGAAGCTAATTTCAACTGATCACCACTCTCAAGGGGTGGCCCTATGCCCAGCAATAGATTGCCAACACAAAATAAACTAGGTGATATTTTTGAAGTCTGTTTTACTTCATAATTCTTGGTCAGAGCATTATTGATCACCTTACTTGTCTTTTGAAAGTTTGTATTTTTGCAACTATTACAGTTTCTGGCTTTGAGCTTTTATGGAGTTTCTCTGTGTGTGATCATGTGTCTCTGCATCCATATGTGCTGCTTTACCTTTCACTTGTTTCTTCCGTTTTGTTTTGTCCTATTTTGTTGTTTGACTTTTTATTTTATTATTTTAAGATGCCCATTTGTTTCTAATGAGAGAGAAAGACTGCAAATTTTAATGGAAGTGGAGGTGGGGATAATTTGGGGGGAGTTTGAAGAGACAGGAAACTGTGATCAGACTATATTGTCAAAAATCTTATTTTAATAAAACAAAAAACAGAAAATACATCATAGTTATTTTTTATATTAGAAATTTTCTTTCAATGTTTCATCTGCTACCTTATAATACCACATACATCATGTAATATACCATACATCATATGATATGATTCCATATGATAACTCCAAGTATCATTTATATGCTAATGAGTCACAAATTTCTATTTTCAATCTAGAAAATTTGCCTGGACTTTAGATGTAATAAGACTTCTAGAGTAAAACTAATTGCAAATGTATATTTTTAAGGATCAACTAAGAATTTTAAAGGGAAATCTAAGAGCACCAATGTGTAGTAAAGTCAGAATTTAGAGCATACTTTTATCTCTATTAATTGAGCAAATTGTATTAAATCTATAATCTATGCTTCCATTGAAAGAACAATGATGACAGGGCTGAGGATATAACTCAATGGTAGCATATATAAGGCCCTACAATAAATCCCTAGCACTACTACTGGTGATTAGCGTATAACACATCATATAATATTTTTTAAATTGTATAAAGCCAGTCTATTTAAAAGCACTTGGAAAAAAATGATAAGTTCTATGTAAAATTGCCTATTATCTTTGTCAATCTGCAGTTTATTCCAAATAGTTAGAAGGAATCACATTGCACTTTAAAGTTTTGGCATCTTTTTCAAGCTTGTCATGTGTATGCCTATAATTATTGGTGTATAGGACTAATTGCACCAGAAGTGCTTAACAACATCTGCTAGGATATTTGAGGGAAAAATTGCCCACTTGTACCTTGTTTGGAAGGTGCAATTATCTGCTTACAAAATTAGTTGAGGGCATAAAAGAGGGAAAAATTGGGCTCAGTTAAGGCCTCAAAGCCTTCATTCTAATCTCCTTTGCATCAAATAATGGAGCTTTCAAATGGACCCTCTTCATGATTTTGCTCATTGCTCAGAAACATGACATGATTGATTCACCAGCTGCAGTTCCCCAAAGGCAACCAATTTCTTCATGGAAATTATTTTCTTCCTTTCCATGCACAGAAGGTCTAAGTGACAGTGTTTGAAATATCTTATGTCAAATGTGCCTGGCCTCAGAAGGCCTTCCTTTATTCCTCAAAAGCTCATTCCTAAGACCTAAATATATTACATAAGATGTTCATATTTGCTCTCTCTATATTATATATATATAACTTGATACAAAAATGAAGATAAACTAAAACATGTATCACCAAACAAAATTTTAATATTAATTCAAACATGGCTCAATGGTCAAATTTCTTTATACTATAACCACTAACTTCTGTTGAGTAAAATGTAATCATAACAACAAACTTATTAGATTATTACAGAAATGTCATTATAACTATAGAGAGATTTTAAAATGAACACCATGGTTTGAAATTATTAGCCTACATCTACAGGGCTTTTGGTGCATCGAATATTTTTACATTATCTTACGAAGAATGAAAATTTGCTTTTGGTGCCTCTCTTTCCCCATTGTTCTTCCCTCCCTTGTGTTCTTCCATTCTCAAAAGGCTTCTTCACTTTTGTGTTACATGTGACATTTTGCCCCCTGCTCAACTTCTCAACACTTACAGTTCTCTTCTTATGGTCTTCTAACTAGTGTCAATGAGTCACTATCTATCTAGTGTCTAGAGTCACTCAAACAATTCCTTACTTACAAACATTCAAACATTAGTTAGACCCACATATGAGAGGAAGTATCTGTTATTATTCTTTCTGACTCCTTATTTAATAAAACAATTTTGTTCCTATTCATTTACTTAACAATTTCATGATCTTACTTTTCCTTAACAGTTGAATAAAATTCTGCTGTATATATAAAACCACACTATTATTCTCCATTCTTTTCTTGATAGATGTATAGAATTTTTCATTTTCCTATAGCTGTAAAAAAATAGTTCTATTTTTCATTTTTTGAGGACTGTCTTAGGGTTTCCACTGCTGAGAAGATACACCATGACTAAGGCAACACTTATAAGGGACATTTTAATTAATTATTTTATTTACTTATATCCTAAATATTGCCCCCTCCTGGTCACTCCTCCAAGATTTCTTCATCCCTACCCCATTGCTTTCTCTGCTGAGAGGGTGCCCCTCTGTATAACTCCCTTTTGGGGGGCATCAAGTCTCTACAGGATTGAACATATCTTCTCCCACTGTAGCCAGAAAAGGCAGTCCTTCCTCTGCTGCATATGTGCCAGGATTCTCTGACCAGCCCTTGTATGCTCTTTGGTTGGTGGTTTATTTTCTAGGAGCTCTGAGGGGTCTGGGTTATTTGATAATATTGGTCTTCCTATGTGATAGCCATCCCCTTCAGTTCCTTCAATCTTTCCCCTAACTCTTTCATAGGGGTCCCACACCTTAGTCCAGTGGTTGCCTTTAAGTATCTGCATCTGTCTATGTCAACTGCTGGTAGAACCTCTCACAAGCCAGCCATGCTAAGATTCTGTCTGCAAGAACACAGCAACAGTAAATAGTGTCAGGATTTGGTGCCTGCCCATGGGATGGATCCCATGTTAGGTCGGTCACTGGGTTGGCCATTCCTTCAGTCTCTGCTCCTTTATGTCCCTGCATTTTTTTTCTTTTTTCCTTTTTCTTTTTTTTAAATACAGGAACAATTCTAGGTCAAAAATTTTAAAGGGACAACATTTAAAGTAGGGCCTGCTTTACAGGTTCAGCGGTTCAGTCCATTATCATCACAGCAGGAAGCATGGCAGCATCCAGGCAGACATGGTTCTGGAGAAGGAGCCAATAATTTTACAGCTTGATCTGAAAGCAGTCAGGACAAGACTGGCATCCAAAGGCAGCTAGGAGGAAGTTCTCTTAAAGCCCACACGCACAGGGACACAACTACTCCAACCTAGCCACAGCCACTCCAAGGCCACGCCCACTCCAACAAGACCACACCTACTCCAAGGCCACACCCACTCCAAAATAGACCACACCTACTCCAAGGTCACACCTACTCCAATGCCATACCTACTTCAACAAGGCCACACCTCCTTAACAGTGCCACTCTATGGGCCAAACATATTGAAGCTACTACAAGGATCTTACACACTGATTTTCATAGAGGTTTTATGAGTTTATACTTCTGTTAGCAGTGCATAAGGTCCTCTTATCAAGTATTTGTTTTTATTTGTTTTCTTTTTTTTTCTATTTTTGACATAATATTATTTTATCATTTCCCCTTCCCTTCTTGCTATCCAAACCCTTCCTTTTACATTAACTCCTTGAACTCTTTCAAATTCATTGAACTCTATCAAGATCATGGTCTTCTTACCTTTTCTCTAATTGTTACACATACACACACACATACATAGTCACACTCACACATTTACACATATTCTTAAATATATAAATATAATTTGTTTTTAATGTATAATGTTACTTGCATGTTAATGCTAATGTTTTCAGGGATGACAATTTGGTATTGGATAGCTAACTGTTCTTCCATCATAAAGACTATTTCTTCCACTCTGAGCATTTCTCAGTTGCCTGCAGCTTTTGTCTAGGGTTGAGGCCTCATGAGCTTTCCATCCTACACATTAGCATGTTTATTCATGTCTTCTTTGTTCATGTTATACTTAGACAAGGAAGTTTTTGTGATCATAGTCATTCTGACTAGAGTGAGACAGAATATCAAAGTGGTTTTAGCTTGTGTTTTTCTAATGGTTAAAGAGATTGCAGATTTTTAAAATTGATTGGACTTTTCTTCTACTGAAAACAATATGTGCCTTTCATTAGCTTATTGGGTAATTGTTAATTTTATGGTTTGGATATTCAATTTGTATAGTTCTTATTATAATGTAGATAAGGAATCTGTCTTAGTTAGGGTTTTACTGCTGTAAACAGACACCATGACAAGGCACATCTTATAAAGGACAACATTTAATTGGAGCTGGCTTATTGGTTCAGAGGTTCAGTCCATTGTCATCAAGGTTGGAGCATGGCAGCATCCGGACAAGCATGATGTGGGCAGAGCTGAGAATTCTACATCTTCATCAGAATGTTACTAGTGGAAGACTGGATATCAGGCAACTAGGGTAAGGGTCTTATAGACACACACAGTGATACACCTACTCCAACAGGGTCACACATTCAAATAGTGCCACTCCCTGGGCCAAGCATATACAAACCATTACAGAACCCTTTTATCATAAGTATTTTTAAATTATTATTTTTAGAATTCCTAAGAAAGTAGTTTCTCCTTAAAACACAGAAGCCACTAGTAAAAACACTTGATTTTATTCCCAGATCCAACAATAATAGCACCTTATCTTTGTGCCTACAAGAAACAAGAAAATAGCGTCAAATCTATGACCCAATACACTATTCAAGTACTTTTGTGTGTCAGGAGTTAAGTAGAAAACAATTCTGAGTTCTTAGTCCATGACGAAAGAAAAATGCATAGATCATGTATTTCAAGATACTTAATTTCAACACACCTGGAGCACTGGCTCTGCACCCACTCCTACAACACCCAGAGGAAGCTTGACTCCCAAGGTGCTCTGAAATGCCCTGGATAACAGGTGAGGCCACAACATCTGTCCCAACTCCTGGAGTAACTGGGAACCCCAGGATCCAGGGACACAGGAACTAGACACTGCCCAGCCAGTGGCATGGTTTCCTTCTGATTTGAACCTGCACCTGGAACAGAGCTGGGGCACTTGCTGGGCACCCATTCCTACAAATCCCAGAGGAAGCTTGCCTCCCAGAAGATCAGACATGCCCAGGATCACTGGAACTCTAACACACTCAAGATCTCAGCTGAGGCCACAAAATCTTTCCCAACACCTGGCATAACTGGGACCACCACAGGAACCAGGGAAACACAAACCCTCATGTTCCTTCCAGCTTGCACCTGTGCCTGGAGCAGACCCAGGGCTCTGGCTCCACACCCACTCCAGCAATACCCAGAGAGAGCTTGACTCCCAGGAGCTCTGACACAACAGGGTCTCAGGATCACGGATCTCAGAATCACAGGATCACAGAGACAGCTGGACTCTGAAGAGTTCTGACACAACCAGGATCTCAAGAGGGACAGACTCCAGTCAGAGACAGCAAGAACAGTTAGCACTAGAGATAACCAAATGGCAAGGCTCCAGTCAGAGACAGCAAGAACAGTTAGCACTAGAGATAACCAAATGGCAAGAGGCAAGTGCAAGAACATAAGCAACAGAAACTAATGCTACTTGATGACATCAGGACCCAGTTTTCCCACCACACCAAGCCCAGGATAACCTAAGACACCTAAAAAGCAAGATTCAGATCTAAAATCACATCTTATGAATATGATAAGAAGAACATAAACAACTCACTTTTAAAAATACAGGAGAACACAAGTAGAAGCCCTTAAAGAGGAAACAAATCTCTTGAGGAAATATAGGGAAACATAATCAAACAGGTAAAGGAATTGAACATAACCATCCAGGATCTGAAAATGGAAGTAGAAACATTAAAGAAAACAAAAAGGCAGACAGCCCTGATATGGAAAACCTAAGAAAGAGATCAAGATTCACAAATGCCAGAATCACCAATGGAATACAAGAGATAGAAGAGAAAATCTGGACTGATAAGATGGCTCACCAGGTAAGAGCACTGACTGCTCTTCCAAAGATCCTGAGTTCAAATCCCAGCAAGCACATAGTGGCTCATAACCGTCAGTAATGGGATCTGACGCCCTCTTCTGAAGACAGCTACAGTATACTTATTTATAATAATAAGTAAATATAATAATAAATAAATCTTTGGGCCAGGCAGAGCAGAGTTGACCAGACTGAGCGAGGGCCAACTGGAGTGAGCAGAGGTCATAAAACCACATGAAGGTTCACAACCATCAGTACAGCTACAATATACTCATGTATATAAAATAAATAAATAAATCTTTAAAAAAAAAAGGAAAAAAACTCAGGGGAAGAAGATACCCTAGAAAACACTGACACAACAGTCAAAGAAAATACAAAAAGCGAAAAAAACCTCCTAACTCTAAACATTCAAGAAATCTAGGATACAATGAAAAGACCAAACCGAAGAATAATACGCATAGAAGAGAGTGAATATTCCCAACTCAAAGGGCTAACTAACATCTTCAAACTTTATAGAAGAAAACTTCCCTAACATAAAGTAAGAGATGTACATAAACATACAAGAAGCCTACAGAACACCAAGCAGATGGGAGCAGAAAAGAAATTCCTCCTGCTACATAATAATAAAAACATCAATGCACAGAAGAATATTGAAAGCAGTAAGGGAAAAAGGTCAAATAACATATAATGGGAGATCCATCAGAATTACACCAGACTTCTCAGCAGAAAGTCTAAAAGCCCGAAGATTTTGAGCAGATGTCATACAGACATTAAGAGAACACAAATGCCAGCCCAGGCTACTATATCCATCAAAACTCTCAATTACCATAAGGGAGAAACCAAGATATTCCATGACGAAACAAAATTTAAATAGTGTCTTGCCAGCAATCCAGCTGTATAGAGGATGATAGAAGGAAAACTGTAACACAGGAGGAAAAACACATGAGAAAAAGCAAGAGACTAATCTTCTCACAACAAACCCAAAAGAAGAGAACTGCACAAGCATAATTCCACCTCTAACAACAAAAATAACAGGAAACAACAATTATTGGTCCTCAATATCTCTCAACATCAATGGACTCAGTTCTCCAATAAAAAGAAATAAACTAGCAGGCTGGATATGTAAACAGGACATAGCATTTTGCTATATGGAGGAAAGGCACCTCATTGACAAACACTACCTCAAGTTAAAGGGCTGGAAAAAAATTTACAGGCAAATGTTTCCAAGAAACAAGCTAGAGTTAGAAATTCTAGTATCCAATAAAATAGACTATCAACCAATAGTTATCAAAAAAGATGGGGAAGGAAACTACATACTCATCAAAGGAAAAATCTACCAAGATGAACTCTCAATTCTGAACAACTATTCCTCAAATGCAAGGGCACATGCATAATATGTAAAAAAACATTGCTGAAGCTTGAGCTTTGAAGTACATACTGAACCTTACACAAAGGAGACTTTAACACCTGACTCTTACCAGTAGAAAGATCAGGGAAACAGAAATTAAACAGAGACATTATGAAACTAACAGAAGTTATGACTTCATAGATATCTATAGAATATTTCATCCTAAAACAAAAGAATATACCTTCTTCTGAGCACCACATGGTACCTTCTCCAAAACTGACCACATAGTAGGACACAAAAAAAGCCTCAACTAATACAAGAAGATTGCAATAATCCCATGGATTCTATCAGATCACCATGGAATAAGGCTGGTTGTCAACAACAACAAAGACAACAGGAAGCTTACATACACATGAAAGCTGAACAACTATCTGCTCAATGATAACTTGCTCAGGGAAGAAGTAAAGAAAGAAGTTAAAGACTTTTTAGAATTTAATGAAAATGAAGGGACAACATACCCAAACTTATGGGACACAATGAAAGCAGTGCTAAAAAGAAAACTCATAGCTCTGAGTGTTTCCATAAAGAAATTGGAGAGGATATATACACTAGCAGCTTAACAGCATACCTGAAAGCTCTAGAACAAAAAGAAGCAAATATACCCAAGAGGAGTAGACAGCAGGAAATAGTCAAATTCAGGGCTCAAATCAACCCAGTAGAAACAAAGAGAACTATACAGAGAATCAACAAAACTAGGAGCTGATTTTTTGAGAAAATAAACAAGATAGCTAAACCCTTAGCCAGACTAACCAGAGGTCACAGAGACAGTATCATAAAATCAGAAACGAAAAGAGAGACAACAGAAACTGAGGAAATCAAAAAAATCATGAGACCATACTACAAAAGACTATACTCTACAAAACTGGAAAATCTGGATAAAATGGATAATTTTCTAGACAGATACCATGTACCAAAGTTAAATCAGGGTCAGATAAACCATCTAAGCATTCCCTAACCCCTAAGGAAATAGAAACAGTCATTAATAGTCTCCCAACCAAAAAAATCCCCAGGTCCAGATGGGTTTAGTGCAGAATTCTATCAGATGTTCAAAGAAGACCTAATACCAATACTTCTCAAAATATTTCATAAAATATTTCATAAAACAGAAGGAACACTACCTAATATATTTCATGAAGCCACAGTTACACTAATACCTGAACCACACAAAGACCCAACAAAGTAAGAGAACTTCAGACCAATTTCCCTTATGAATATCAATGTAAAAATACTCAATAAAATTCTTACAAACCAAATCCAAGAACACATCAAAATAATCATTCATCATGATCAAGTAGGCTCCATCCCAGGGATGCAGGGATGGTTCAATATATGGAAATCCATCAATGTAACCCACTACATAAACAAACTCAAAGAAAAAAAAAACTACATGATCATCTCATTAGATGCTGAAAAAGCCTTTGACAAAATACAGCACCCCTTCATGCTAAAAATATTGGAGAGAATAGGAATTGAAGGTCCATATCTAAATACAATAAAAGTACCATACAACAAGCCAATAGCCAACATAAACTAAATGGAGAGAAATTTGAAGCAATCCCACTAAAATCAGGAATAAGATAAGGCTGCCCACTCTCCCTCTATCTATTCAATATAGTATTTGATGTTCTAGCCAGAGCAATTAGGCAACAAAAGGGGATCAAAGGGATACAAATTGGAAAGGAAGAAGTCAAAATGTCTCTATTTTCAGATGATATGATAGTATATATAAGTGATCCAAAAAAATCCATGCAAGAACTCATACAGCTGATAAACAACTTCAACGAAGTGGTTGGATACAAAATTGACTCAAACAAGTGAGTAGCCTTACTCTACTCAAAGGATAAATGGGCTGAGAAAAAAAAATTAGGGAAACAACACCCTTTACAATAGTCACAAATAATATGAAATATCTTGGTGTGATGCTAACCAAGCAAGTAAAAGATCTGTATGAAAAGAACTTCAAGTCTCTGAAGAAAGAAATTGAAGAAGACCTCAGAAGATGGAAAGATCTCCCATGCTCATGGATCAGCAGGATTAATAGTAAAAATGGCCATCTTACCTAGAGCCATCTACAGATGAAATGCAATTTCCTTCAAAATTCCAACATAAACTCTTCACAGAGATAGAAAGAGCAATTCTCGAATTTTTCTGGAATAACAAAACACCCAAAAACCATTCTCAACAATAAAAGAAATTCAGGAGAATCACAGTCCCAGACCTCAAGCTATACTACAGAACAATAGTGATAAAAACTGCATGGTGTTGGTACAGTGATGGGTAAGTAGATCAGTTGAATAGAATTGTAAGACCCAGAAATGAACCACACGTATGGTCACTTGATCTTTGACAAAGGAGCCAAAACCATCCAGTGGAAAAAAAGACAGCATTTTCAACAAATGGTGCCCTTCTACTGGCAGTCATCATGTAGAAGAATACAAATTGACCCATTCTTATCTCCTTGTACAAATTCAAGTCCAAGTGGATCAAGGACCAACACATAATACCAGATACAACCAATCTAACAGAAGAGAAAGTGGGAAAGAACATTAAACACATTGGCACAATGGCAAAACATAATGGCTCATGCTCTAAGATCAAGAATTGACAAATAGTACCTCATAAAATTAAAAGCTTCTATAAAGTAAAGGACACTGTCAATAAGACAAAATGGAAATCTACAGATTAGGAAAAGATCTTTACCAAGCCTACATCCGATAGAGGGCTAATATCCAAAATATACAAAGAATTCAAGAAGTTAGACTCCAGAGAACCAAAAATATTAATCCAGAACTCTTCCTGTCAAAAGGAAATGCATGTACAAAGAGTGGAGCAGAGATTGAAGGAAAGGCCATCCAGAGACTGTCCCACCTAGGGATCCATCTCATCTGCTCACACCAAACCCAGACACTATTGCTGATGTCAAGAAGTGCTTGATGACAGGAACCCAGTATAGCTGTCTCCTGAGAGGTTCTCCCAGAGCTGGACCAATGCAGATGAGGATGTGCACAGCCAAACATTGGACTGAGTTCATGGACCCCAATGGAGAAGTTAGGGAAAGGACTGTAGGACCTAAAGGGTTTTTCAACCCCATAGGAAGAAAAACAATATCAACCAACCAGAATCCCCAAAGCTCTCACAGACTAACCAAAGAGTACACAGGGGGTAACCCATGGCTCCAACTGAATATGTAACAGAGGATTGCCTCATCTGGCATCACTGGGAAGGGAGCCCCTTGGTCCTGGGAAGGCTTGATGACCCAGGATAAGGGAATGGAACACTAGGGCGCGCTGAAGCAGGAGTGGGTGGGCAGGTGGGGGAATACCCTCACAGAGGTAGGTGTGAGGGAAGACCGGATAGGAGGCTTGTGGAGGGGAAACTGGGAAGGGGGATAACATTTGAAATGTAAGTAAATAAAACAACCAATGAAAAAAGAAAAAAAAGAGCAACAAAAAAGATATTTAAATTCTCAAGCATAGTTTTTGTTTGTTCGTTGAAAATGGATATCTATCTCATACAATATTTTTTTGTAACTTTAATTTTTTCAATGCCTACTTTTAATGATGGTTCTTAAACACTTTAATTTCCCTTTTAGCCCACCACTGACCAGAGATAGTGGAAAAGAAAGGATACGGGGCAATTGGACCTGTTTAGAAATGGTTCTTTGGAGCAAATCCCATCTACATTGTCAGGAAATTAAGTTCAATTCACAGGTCAGCAGCAGCAGCTCAATCCACTTGCAAACACTTCAATGTATATACCAGCAGTCCAGTTCAACAGTGTCAGTATAGCAGCAATGGTGTCACAATATAGCAGGAACAGCCAGGTCTCTGCCAAACTGGCATGAGTCAGCAATAGGAACCAGGGCCAATAGGAGTGCCAGGAGTAGTTAAGGGCTATGACTCTCTCAATGAAGCAAAAATCAGAGAAGATGGGAGACCAAGAAGTGTTTTTGCTATGCAAGCAAGGCAAGCTCAGCTTGCATCACTTTCCATCCAGTCCTATTTATTATACTTCCTCCCAACATCACATGTCCGCAGTGAGGCTTACCTCACCAAGTGTCTTGCCTCACCCTGTGAGACTGTCTCAGACAAAGTTCACTCTGCCTATCAACCCAAGTCTGCTGAAGGGGATAGAAGCCAGGGTACATCATCATGTTTCTTTTCTTCTCTTCTCTTCTTTCTCTTTTCTCTTCTTTCTCTTTTTTTTCTTTTCTTTTCTTTTCTTTCTTTCTCTCTTTTTTTTTGTGCATCTCTCTCTATGGAGTGGACCAATACATGCATGCTTGTCATTAGCAAAGAATCTTTCATCACATGTCCTTTCACGTGCTTGCTTTACCTTTTCACCTGTGTTTGCTTCAGTGAAACAATTCTTCATGGGTCTGCCTTAGCCTTTCACCTGTGTCCACCTCAGGGAAAGTTCCTTCATGTGTTTGCTTCAACTAAACACCATCCAACACATCTGACTTTCCAAAGAACCCTTAAGTTTCCACTTCATATCTTGACTACAGTTTTCCCTCCCTTCACTTCTCCTAGTCCCTTCCTACCTCCCCTCCCCTCTGGATCCTCTCTTCCTCTGTCTGTCATCAGAAAATAAAAGTTTCCAAGAGACAATCAAACAAGACAAAATAAAATATAACAACACAAAACCGAAATCATATCAAGTCTAGACAAGACAAACCAAGAGAAGGAAAACAGACTCAAGAGAAGACACCGAATCAGAGACCTAATCGTTCACACTCAGGAGTCTCACAAACACTACAATACAAATGCAGAGAACCTGGGGCAGACACCCTCAGGCTCTGCTTCTTGATGATTCAGTTTCCATGAGTCCACATGAGCCCCACTCAGGTGATTCAGAGGGTCTCTGTTGCAATAAATCTCCATCCCAAATATGCCCCAGCAGTCATTCTGATGACACCTCTCCTTTATAAAAAAAAAAGGGGGGGGATTTGTGGGGCAGTACTCTGTGTAGGCAACCTGATCTGAGTCATCAAAAGGTCTAGAACCCTGGGGACCCGGTGGGTGGTAATTTCCCCTTGCATGGTACAGAAGGTGTTTGACCACGCCTCCTGGGCCCCTGACTCCTATTTCAGTCACAGCTCCCCACAGCCCCCCCCCCGCAGGAGAAGTTTGTGATATTGGTCACATATTAGCAGCACCAAGCCTTCTTATATTGCAAATAAAGATTCTCCAAGCTCTCAGCCCAAACCAATGAGAAGTAACTTCTGTTGAACCCTGAATCACTGCCAAAACTGTATATAAATCCCATCCAGGGAATTAAAGGTGTGTGAGAGATTTACTCTGTCATCTGAGCCTTTTGTTCTAAAAGCTGTAACACTTGGGGAAGAAGTCTACTCTCCTGAAACATGGACTGAAGCTGCACCGCACTCCTCACTGGCTAGTCAGCCTCTTGTGTGCCCAGTCCGACCCGACTCAAGTACAGGGTTGTGCAAGCGGCAGAGACAGAGGTGAAGCCTACTGTGGCAGCAGAAGTGACGGAAGCGACTTCTCCCGACTTCTCCCATGCTCTCTTCCCTTCGCAGGAACTCTCATACCCGGCCAGGCCAGAGATCTACGTGAAAGCCTCTGTCTGGTACACAGGCCCACAATGTACAACCTCACCTGGAGGTGTAGATGCTCGGTTTCTTCTTTGAATCCAAGAATGGGGTGCTGTCAGGAGCAAATATGTCTCAACAACAAATGATTAAAGGACATCAAAGATCACATTCTGTAGAGTTTTGACATTTTTGAAAACCAACTACCTATGTAAATTAATCTGACTGTTCTCTGTTAACTATTCTCAGCCATTTTTAATTAAAATAACTGAAAACACCCTAACAATAAACTCAGAGCCATGAATTTCCTATTTGACCCTTAACTCACAAGCTTAATCATGTCAATTCAGTTTCTGATAACAGTAAGAGAAGGACTGGGTCCAAGCCTTGTATTCTTAATTGTGTTATATAGGTACAATGCCTATGTAAGAATGACAATATTAATCCCAATTTTATATCAATAAAAAATTCATACCAATGAAAACATTAAATTTGTATCAAATAAATTCTGCACCAATGTAAAATATAGCTATGTAATATTTTGCTTAAGAGTAAATTTGCTAAACTATCCCTTTTGGTCTATTTCTATAATTTCTACGATATTACTATATCCCCCATTTTTCCCCACCCCCTCCATTTTAACCTAAGAAGGAAGGATAGAGAATAGGAAAGGAAAGATAGAAATCCCTGACTTTAAGCTCTCTAGTTACCTTTACATTTGTAAAGCATCCCTTAAATGATAACATGTCTATAATTCATAAAATAACCAGAACCAACCACCCCACCATAAGGAACTGGGATGATGCTCTTTTTTGTCTGCTTCCAGCTGAATTGGTGCAAAGAATTCCCTTCTGGGGGCCCAAAGGGAAATAGGAAAGTTGGCTTTGTCAAAGGAGAGCTAGCTGGCATCATTTGCCTTCCAGTCACTCTGTGCTGAGAAAGTTCATTGCACAGCTGACATCTTGACTATGACAGTCTGGAAGGCTGGATAGGCAAGCTAGCTGTTCTTGAAAAGTTCTGGAAGCAAGTCTTTGAAAGAAGCAGCTTCGATGTAGTTGAGGTAGAGTTAAGCCCTAAGCTTAATATCATCCTGAGTGAGGTAACCCAGTCACAAAAGAACACACATGGTATACACTGACTGATAATTGAATATTATCCCAAAAGTTCAGAATACCCAAGATTCAATTCACAGACCATATGAAGCCCAAGAAGAAGGAAGACAAAAGTGTGGATGCTTCAGTGCTTCTTAGAAGGGGGAACAAAATATTCACAGAAGGAAATATGGAGACAAAGTGTGCAGCAGAGCATGAAGGTAAGGCCATCCTGAGACTGCCACACCTGGGTATCCATCCCATATACAGTAGCCAAACCCGCATGCTATTGTGGATTCTGTCAAGTGCTTGCTGACAGGGAGCCTGATAAGACAAAACAAGTTTTATAAATATATATAATAGCCATACATCCTGTGAGATTAGATAGGTATGTGTTCATTGAGTGAGGGCCTGAGGGCCTGGATAAAGGAGAATATGTAAGTCTGAAAAGGAGATTTTTGTGTGAGAATTTAGGCAGGATTAAAATTTGATTTTGATACTACCAAGACCTCTCCTAGTAGCTACAATGCAGCCTAATTTTGCTATCTTCTGCTTTAGTATAACAGGGACAAGAGTCTGAATCTGAACTGACTTGTTTTACATATTTGTTAGCCAAATTATTAACTGTGGAGGTTGTCTTAGTCAGTGTTCTATTGATATGAAGAGACATCATGATCATAGCAACTCTAAAGTAGTAAAACATTTAACTAGGACTTGCTTATAGCTCAGAGGCTTAGTCCATTGCTATCATGGTAGGAAGCATGGTGACATTCACACAGACATGTTGCTAGAGAATAGCTGAGAGTTACATCCAGATCTGCAGGCAAAAGGCAGAGAGAAAGAGAGCCACTGGTCCTGGCTTGGGCTTTGGAAACCCCACAGCCTACCCCTAGTGACACACTTCTTCCAACAAGGACATACCTCCAACAAGGCCACATTTCCTAATAGTGCAACTCCATAATGACCAAGAATTCACATCTATGAGCCTATGGTGGCCATTACTACTCAAACAACCATAGAAGTTTAATAGGAATTTGTGGGGAGCCACAGCTGCCACCCTATATACATATATATTGAACACCTGGTCTCCGGCCAGAGCCAAGAGCTTTGAGATAAACAAGCCTTAGTTGGAAAAGCTGTGTGCCTCTAGTTTGTGATGCAATCTGGCATGATTTTCCGCAGCCTATTGTGCTTTGCCACGTAGCCGATGCTGATTGGGACCAGGGGAAGTATTTAACCCACAAGGGCTGGGGGATGGAGAGAGAATAGAATTAGGGGTAAGTATGTAAGGAGATATACATACATACATATATATATATATATATATATATATATAG
>NC_045030.1:109195835-109199872 GCF_008632895.1 Mastomys coucha | reverse complement strand
AAACTGCATGGAGAAGGGCTCGGTGTTTGCCTCCTTACTTCTAACTGGACGGGTAAGGCGGCCGACAGGAATTCATTGGATATTCCTTGATATTCTGTGAATTGTAGAAACTAGTTTGGGGTCCCAGAGTGCCTCTAAGAGTATATTTATAATGGTGCCATTTATACCTAGGGTTTTACATTTGGGTGAGAGAGCCTCATTCCTAGCAGATGACTGCATTTGATGGTATCACATTGTATTCATATTTGGAATCTGTGCATATGTTTACTGTTTCAACTTTAGCCAACAGCGCCATGCACACTTTGTGTGACGGCAGTATTTGAGGCGTAAACTTCAAGGAAAGTCAGTCTCCTGCCTCCGCATTGTCGCCTGGCACCCCAAACTCAGAGGTAGCCCAAATATGTCCTTGTACTTGTGTGCTAAGGGCCCACCAAGATATCATTTCTTAACAGCTAGAAAAGGAAAATTCGGACATTGCTCTCTGACCTTCACCAATGTTCCAAGGTCCTAGTCAAACCCCAGCTTGGAATGTTAAGCCATTCTAACTAATTGCCTCCAGTATTGTGGGTAGGGCATTGAAGTTTACAGAATGGAAGGCTTATCCCAGGACAAGGTCAAGTAAAATCCTCATTCTTAGTCACGTAATACAGCTGAACCACTCCTAGGAATTAGCAAGAGACCCGTCTCTACTTCCCCAAAAGATTAGCATAGTGGGCATTTTACCTAGGATGGGCGGGACCTTGAGCCGAGAGTGTGAGTGTGTGTGAGAGAGACAGTCTGCAGCATTCAGCATTCTAGATTCAGCATTTAACATTCAGGAGTAGGCATTCAGCATTCGGACTCGCTCACACTCGGACTAGAACCAGAACTTAGGTGGACTAAGACTTAGATTCATGTAGTCCATAGCCGCCCCCCCCCCCAAGCCCAGAGCGCTTGGGCCCCGGGGGGTGCAGAACCAGTTCAGATTCAAGAGAGTATTCGAGATTTGAGCATTCAACATTGAACTCCAGCCAGGCCCATGCGGCCTGAGAGTGCTCAGAGCCCGGGGTGCTACACCAGTCCAGAGGAGATGGCTGCTGTTTTACACCTAGTGTATTTTAGGTGGCCTCAGATGTACCTCAACTACTGAACTGCCAGATTTTTCATTCTCTCTTTTGCAATGATTGTAAAAGCCTCATGTCATTTTTAAGAAATACACTCAGACCGTACACCACTCTAGTGTCTAGTGTCTAGTCTGTTTGACAAAACCGAATCCCGAGCACACCTGGCCAGAACCCATCCTCCCACGGAATAGGGACCCCTTAAGAAACCCCAGTCCATGGCACAACAGGAGAGCCCTAGTAAAAGCTGAATTCAGCCTGCTATAGAGCCACCATGTTGTATTCACATTATCATATTTCATGCTTATTCTTTGTCAAGAAAACTTGATGTATATTAAGAATATACATTAAGAATGTATACCTCAGAATGCTACTAAATCAAGAGTGTTAGATCTTTTATAGGTTATTTTAGGTTTCTAGCATTTTCTAACTTACTCTCAATTAATTACATCATATAACTTCTTTAAAATTATAGTAAGGGAGGTAAATATATATATATATGTATATATATATATATATACATATATATATAAACATTAATTTTATTGAACAGAAATCTAAGATCTCTAGATGATATCTGCCATAGCCAAGATCTAACAAAAACCAGGGGTATATTTCCTTATTACAGAATTTTAAACTTTAATCAGGTGGATACATGAATAGATGTATAGATAAATAATCTAAGTTCTTGTAGTTAATGAAAGTTTACAACTTGATATTAAGATTACATGATTACCCTGAGGTCAAATTCTTTCTTAAAGCTGAAAAAAATTGAGTATTACTTGAATTTCTACCAACCAGACTTTTAATACAATAAAAACTGTGCAATATTTAAATCTAGGTTTTATCTAAGACCTGTTCTTCTGTAAAGATAAATATTTAGCTATATAGATTTATTTGTAGGGTATTAAACAGGTATGCTACTTATTGTGTCTAACTTTTGTAGAACATCATTTTCTGGGGTAATTTTGGTGGCAAAAAATACTTTGGGAGTGGGGAGAATGGTGTGGAAATAATGTAAAAAATGTAAAGTCCTCAGAATGCTACTAAATCAAGAGTGTTAGAAGTTTTATATGTTATTTTAGGTTTCTAGCACTTTGTAACTTACTTCCAATTAATTACATCATATAATTTCTTCAAAATTATAGAAAGTCAGATAATATATGTACCTTAATTTTATGGAAAAGAAATCTAAGATATCTAGATGATATCTTCCATAGCCAAGATCTAACAAAAAACAGGGATATTTTTCCTTATTACAGAATTTTAAACTTTAATTAGGTGGATACATGAATAGATGTATAGATAAATAATCTAAGTTCTTGTAGTTAATGAAAGTTTATAGCTTTATATTAATAATTATGGCATATACATTCATAATTAATAGAGTAAGATAGGATGAGATGAAGTAGTTTTTATCATTCCTCTATCAATTAGATTCAACCATAATATAGTCCTGATCTGAACACAGATTCAAATAAGATGAAATAATCATTTAATTTGGTGTAATTTGAGGCTCTTGGTAGATCCTTCATTTTGCCTCTCAAGTACCAGCAATGATTTTCCTGCAGTGATACCAGTCTTAAAACAAACTTCCTAGCAGTTGGTTGCCACTAACACATGGATGTCACTTATTCACCCTAATCTTGCTATGCTTGAGGTTCATAGGTATTGCAGTTTGGTAGATGGCTTAATGCCTTCCCTTCCTTTAGTAGGTTGTATAGTATGTCCTGGGAGCATGGAAGCTAGACTACAGGAAAGACACTTTCAGGTCAGATTCAGCTTGAAACATTCAAGTCCTATGCATACTGTTTCTTCAGTAATAGGAGACACACCCTCAAAACCAAGAGGCAACCAAGAGTTACATTGATAACCATATATTTTTTTAAATTAAATTTACTTTTTAACTTTTTCACTTTACATCATGCTCACTGTCCCACTATCCTCTCCTGGACAACCCCCAATCCTTTCCCCATCTTCCATTCTCCATTCTCTTCTCCAGTGGAACCCCTCTTGGGTATCCCCTCACCCTGTTACTTCAAGTATCTGTGAGGCTAGGTGCTTCCTCACCCATTGAGGCTAGACAAGGCAGCCTAACTAGAAGAACATATTCCACATACAGCCAAAAGCTTTCAGGATACCTCCCATTCCACTTATTCTAGAACCACAAGAAGACCAAGCTGCACATCTGCTACATATATGCAGGAAGGCCTAGTTCTATCCCAAGTATGTTGTTTGTTTGGTGATTCAGACTTTGAGATCTCTAAGGGTCCAGATTAGTTGATTCTGTTGGTCTTCCTGTGGAGTTCCTATCCCCATAGGGGCCACAATCCTTCCTCCTATTCTTCCATAAGAGTTCCCAAGCTCCATCCACTGTTTGGCTGGGGGGTTCTGCATCTATCTGAATCAGCTGCTGGATGGAGCCTGTCAGAATAGGACATGCTCCTGACTGCAAGCATAACAGAATATGATTAATAGTGTTGGGGATTAGTGCTTATTCATGGGATGGGTCTCAAGTTGGGTTGGTTATTGGTGGGCCATTCCTTCAGTCTCTGCTCAATCTCTTGTCTCTGCATTTCTTGTAAACAGAATAAATTTAGGTTGAAAGTTTTGTGGATGGGTCGGTGTCTGTCACTCCACTGAGGTTCCTGCCTGGCTACAGGTGGTGGCCTCTTCAGGTTCCATATCCCCGATGTAGTAAGTCACAGCTAAGGACACCCCCATTTATTCTTGGGTGCCTCCCTTATCCCAGGTCTCTTTCTCACCCTGGAGATGTGTCCCACCTCCTTACCCCCATCAGTTACAGATTTCCACTCATTTTCATGGCCATCTAGCCTTCTTTCCTTTTCTTCTCCACACCTGATTCTGAAATATTGGTACTGGGATTTCTTTGGGGAGCATTGTCAACCCAAGTGTGTGTGTGTGTGTGTGTGTGTG
>NC_045030.1:109179869-109195718 GCF_008632895.1 Mastomys coucha | reverse complement strand
TTTTTTGCTTAGTGATCCACAGTGGCTGGAATATAACCACTGTAGATAAATCTATAACACAAATCCCATACATATGGCCCAGGCAACATCACAGAAGTGGATATGGAAGTGATTTTAGGAGCTTGAATGCTAGAAAATATATTGTGAAACAGTCTTACCTAAAAATGGCTTCACAAACAAGACAGAAACAGTGGCAATACCAATTGACATTTTAGCATTAACAGGAGAAATTTATAGAGTCTCAGTCCTAGACAAAGAATTACAGCCATGTAATGCCTGCTGGGATAAGGAGAATTCATTTCTCCAGGCATGTGCTCCCTTATTGGTTATGCAATGCAGGGTAGTCAGTCTTGAAATTTTATACACACAAATTATGGACTCAGAATATTATACATGCACACACACACACACACCTGCATGCATGCACAAAGAAAAAGAAGGTGTCAAATTCTTAGGTGACAAGCCCAGCAGTGGTGGTGCATGCCTTCAATTCCAGCACTTGGGAGGCAGAGGCAGGTGGATTTCTGAGTTCGAGGCGAGCCTGGTCTATAGAGTAAGTTCCAGGACATCCAGGGCTATATAGAAAAACCCTGTCTCCAAAAAACAAAAACAAAAAAATCTTTGGTGACAGACGTTGGAGAGTTCAGGAATAAAACAGAAGAGGGAAAAGTGATATAATTTTATTTCAGTTGCAATATATAAAAAAGAAAACATGTATTATTACTATTTTCCTTATTTTTGGAAGTTCAAGAACACCTGCTATATAAAACTTGATAAACCATTGCACAATGGAAAAGGATTTGCCACCCATTTGCTCTCTTCTCAATTCTTCTCACCCTTTGAAGAATCAGTCAAAAACATTTCTCCTCCCCAAGTTCATTTCTGATCCTTTCAGAAAGTTATAGTGTGTGTCATACAGTATTGTTATTAATATTACATCCGAGAAATTGACAATATTTTTGAAATATTTTCTATTTACAGAGATTAAAATGATTATGAGATAATTTATTTCAAGGAACATCACTGACAAATAAACTGTGCCAGGATGAAAAGTATGTAAGGATCCAACTGAACACGAACAGTAACTAGCAGAAACCAGACTCGCTGGAAGCAGTGCAGATTGCATCCTAGCCGACTTTGCCTTTGTACTGCCCCCTTCAGCTTTTCCTTGATCAAACCTTCACAGCTGTCACATGTCATTTGCTAATAGTTACTTTCATCATAAGGTTCTCTGTAACAGCGAATTACAACTAAGCACTATTTTAGTCCATCAGCTCAATTCATGGTGGTCATATCCCAGACTCTAAGACAAAGTATAAGGTGACCTCCAGGATGCAAAAATCAATTCCACTGTCCCCTAGGCAAACCTCTGAATGACTGTCCCTCCTTTTCAATTATCAAGGCACTGTGCAATCCTAGCTTGACAAATAGACATTTTAAAGTTTAAATGTGATTGATGGTTTTCATTGTTTAAGTGAACATAGATTTGTTTCAAGTAGTGATCTGTAAAGTGAGAGTCTACAAAAATGATAAATTAGTGCCAACATTTATAGTTTTATTAATGGGTATTCACTAGTAACATTACTATATCACAATATGTATAACATGATTATATAATATATTTTCATGTATTGTCAGAATTTTACTAATCTGAAATTTAAATCTCTATGAAAATTTACTATATTTATATGAGTATCAGAGTGAACTTGTTTTATGTTTATTAGCAGCATGACATTATAAAGATAATTACCAAACATTGGCATGTTAAAAACATATTCCCAAACCTAATTCAATAATGACATTTTAATATATATGAAAATATATGATATATATGCATTGTTTGTCTCCCTTCCCTACTGTCTTCCTTGTCTCCTCTTCATCCCCTCTTTTTCTCTTTTCCTTCTTCACTTAAGTCTCTGCCTCACAGTCTACTTTCTACTTTCATGCCTACACACATGTATACATACATATATACACATGTATGCATAAATATACATATATATGTAGATTCTGCATTTCACAAAAAAAGTATTTGATATTTATTTTTCTCAGCCAGGCTTGTTGGTTTTTTGTTTGTTTGCTTTTTGACTCCATCTGCTCTTAACCTCTTCAGGACTTTTATTATGAAGGGATGTTGAATTTTATCTGAGACCCACATTACATTTATTAAGAATATAACATGAATTTCTTCCCATAATCATATTTGTATACTTTAATATATGTATCTGTATATATTGACTCAATCATGTGTCCCTTGGATAGTATATATAGACTACATAATGAAATCTTAAATTCAATTTGTAAATATTTAATTTCATTGGAAAATACTCAAATTAATTATTTTATCGAGGATTTCTGTGCTCATTAGAAAAACTGGCTTATAAGTTTCCTTTTCTATTTTGTTCTTATCCACATTTTCAGTGTAAGCATTCATTGTTATAAACTTTCATTTTCAAAAAGTTCTGTTGTTCTACCCTAAAGGTCCTGAGAAGTTATGCTTTATTTTTCTGTTGATTCTATAAATGTTTACACTTATTCTTTGATTTCTTCAATAATGTAATTACTATTTATTCAAAAGTGTGTTATTTAATCTCTGTATGAATTGGAGTGAGTTAGAGGAACAGAAATGGTTGAATGAATATATATATATATACACCTGTATGTGTGTGTGTGTGTTGTTGTTGTTGTTGTCATTGTTATGGGTAGCCCACCAGACATGAAGACATGACCACTCACACACATTTATAGCCAATTGAAAATCTTTATTCCAGCAAACACTCCAGTATTCCTAGATATAGATGTGGTCCTGAGTGTTCAGAATTTATGATCTGGCATCTTACTCAGCAGCTGCAGGGGACTTCACAGAAATAAGTAGTTTGAAGCAAGCAGTTTTAACAGAAGCTAAGATAAGTAGTTAGCTGGAGGGGATTCCATATAAACAGGCAGTTTAATACAAGCTAAGGTAAGTTAGCTAAGGCATCCTGATCTTGGGTTCTAGAATAGAATTGGGTCATTTCCCATGAGATTTCTCCATCAAATAGATCAACTTCTACTTAAACCTGAAACAGTCTAAGCAAAAGTACAAGACGGAAGAACCTCTGTATTTTCTTGCTCTATCACAACTGTGTGTGTGTGTGTGTGTGTGTGTATGTGCGTGTAAAAATAAAAAATTTATTGAGTCAGCTTGCATTGAAATTTAAGCAAGAGTATAGGAAAACCACTTTACTGGACCTCTGCACTGGTACTAATAATGTAAATATTACATTAATATTTTTAATATTTTATTAAATATTACATTAATATTTTATGTAAAATAAAAGTACCATGTGGCTACTTGTTCAGTGATAGAGAATAAGCAGTGCCTTTGGGGAAGTCCAAAGTTGCCACGGCTACCTATAGAGGCAAAAAGGATAGCAAACTGGTGACAGTGAAGTCTATCTCCTGGGAGCAATGAAAAGTAAAGTGGAAGATTGGAGCTTTTAGGTTATAAAGGAAACAGGTGAGAAGTGGGCTGTAAACTGGAGCAGCCTGGGAGCTGCAATAGTTGGGGAGACATAGCAAATGGGCCAGAAGAACTTGATGGCTTTGATATGCATTTCAGGTAAGTGTTAACAGGGATCCAGATGCCCAGTTTGTTTGAGGTAAGGGGCAATAAGAAGTAAAGGTTCTTCTAGTAGACAGAAATGGAACTGGAGGAATGCTGAGTATAGGATTTTTTTTCTCTCTATCAACAATCCTTCTATTTACCTTGTTAGAATTCTGCCTGAACTGAGCCCAGAGTGTCATTTTCAGACATAGTCAATCACACTTCTTTTCTGTGTGTGTGTGTGTGTGTGTGTGTGTGTGTGTGTGTGTGTATGTGTGTGTGTGTGTAGGAGAGCAAGACCCAAGTAATAGCCAAGGAGAAAGTATCAGTTGCTCCATCCTTGAGGCTGGGAATCTCAGGATTTGGCACAGTCTCACAACAGCTTTCTCACACTAAAGACACCAATTCACTGATCTAGTTGCCTCAACTGTCCCATTCTGCTATGGAAAATCTGGAAGTTTCCTGGAGAGCCAATGGTATTCCATCAATGACTGAAGACTGGAAATGCCGATTCTGTATCATCAGTAGTAAATTTACCATATAGCAGGAAGGAAAACCAAGAAAACAAAATGTACAAAACAACAACAACAAAAAAGATCTTTCTTCTACCATGCTCCCTTTCATCTGGGCTTCTATCAGAAGTTATAGCACACATGTAGCGAGAGTCTTCACACATTGATTAAGGCAATCAGGAGAGTTCCTCAATTACAACTTCATGTTTTAATGATTCTAATTTGTGGCAAATTCAAATTCACATTAAAATTTACCATCACAATCTCCAAATGTGTGTGCATTATCTATTGCTCCTCTTGCTGTTGATTTCTAGCAGGATCTGATACAACAGAAATAATCATTTCAATTTGTTTGTGTTCATTAAAGCTTACATTAGCTATTTTGAATGTATCTCAGAGGTCTTTGAATTTTTGGTCATAGCCCCCAAAATATACCAGCACTTGAAATGAGCCTAAAATATATATAAACCAGCATAGAAACTCTGGAGTCTAGAATCATGATTTTATTTACACTGACACCATCCTTGTTATCACCATAAAATTGTAATGATGGGGTACATTTTGTGCTCAGAGATATATTGAGCCCTTTAATTTTATTAGCTTATATGCTATCACAATACTCTAGTGCCATAGGCACTATCATTGCTGGCCCAGTTATACAAATAAAAGCCTTTAGCAAATAGAAAATCACAAAATTTGGAATGGTCTTCTATACTAGCTACCAGGAGTAAGTCATTTCCTGTTTCTGAGTCACATATTTCTCTGAAAGATATTTCTCTGAAAATTGAACATTTTCTTCATAATGTATTCTCATTATAACATTTTATCTTACATTTTAAAATGATTCATTTTTCAAATCATGATTCAGCTTTGGATATAGATTTATAGTGGAAAATTCATGCTTTATATACTCTACTGGTTTATCATTTACAAAGTTCACATTTGAATTAATTCCAATAATAGAATTCCCTGATGAAAAATGAGGCAAACTAGATATATTGTATGAGGTTGGACCATTTAAAGAAGAGGTGAATGTTAATCATTTAAATAGAGAAATGAAGAATAATCCTAACAATTTCACAACCTCTTGTCTCCTATGTGTAAGAGTAGTAAATAGTAATAATAGCATAAATGTGGCAGAGGTAGATACTACAGCCATGACGAACACATACAGGTAGTTCTATGACAATGATGAGATGGTAATCCAAACTGGTACAGAGAACATTTCAAGAACAAATGTGATTTTAACCTCCAATCAACTAAAATAAAGTTTTATAGCTTCTTGAAAGTAAACACAGGTTTGATTTCTAGGAAAAGTTAACATTCCTAAAGGGTATAGGTTGTGAGAGTAATATAATAATAATTGTTACTGTCATTGTCCATCAAGACATTCCCAGTAGGGTGCCTATGTGATCACGCATATTCTTACAGAATATGAATTCTCTTCTTATCTCTGAAGTTATGGTGTGACTGAAAACTACCAGAGATGAAGCATTTATAGGGATATGAAGTGTGAAGGGAGAACGTTAAAAATAAATACAGTCATCACTCAATGTGAAATAAATTTGACTCTTAACTTTTTTTGCTCCAAACTTTCTCCAGTGCCCTCAACCTGAAAAAACTTTTGTGCTTTTTCCTGTGTGTACAATCCCTGTATTTTAGACAACTGTTAGCTGATAATAAATACTCTTGTGAGTTATAATTCTGATTTTCAGTTTTGTTTTGTTGAGACAGACTCTCACTATGCAAACTTGGCTTGTCTGGAACTTTGTGAAGACTTTGAAATGTAAAGCAAGTACTTGTGAGTAGTGACAGAGGAATCCTGGAAGCTAGTATGGGGTTTGATACGCAAACATAGGTAGATGTGAATGGAGAGCCATATATCCAAATGATTCCTTTCACAGAGACATGACTGCCTTTGCCTGCCAAGAACTGGGATTAATGATGTGCACCAACATATCAGGTTGTTGGTTTTCATTTTTTGATAGAGTACTTTGATCCTTTTTTATTCCTTAAAGGGATGAACAGATATGGGTCATGATATCTCATTGTCATCTTTGTAGTGCCAAACTGCCTAGTGCAATCTTCTTGGTCCTCCTGGTACATGCATCAACTTTTCACACAGTCTAAATGCTATCTTTAGAAATCCAGCTGCAAAGCAATCTGGGATTTCTATTTTAGGGGTTTGTGTTTACATCTACATTTCTGTGACTTCATTCAGAAAATGAGGAAATGGATAGTCTCTCCATGAGTATTTAGTGCTTATTAAGGGCTTCATTTTTGAGCTACTGTAGCCACAACAAAAGCAAAGCTACTAACATCAGAAGATCCATATCAATAAGAGTTGCAAATAAAATTATCTTAGAATTAGAAAGATTACCAACTCTAATTCCATTATTATTAAGCACTTAACAAACAAAGAAAATTCCAGGTCAATTTCAAATTTTGAATAATGTGAAATATGCTCTAACAAAGAAGAGTAGACGATTATCTTAGGGTTACTATTGTTATGATTAAATACCATGACCAAAAGCACATTGAGGATGAAAGGATTTATTTGGCCTACACTTTCACATCATACTCCATTATTGAAGGAAGTCAGAATAGGAACTTAAGCAGGGTAGGAACCTGAAAAGACCACGAATAGATGCTGATTATAGGCTTGCTCTTTATGGCTTGCTCAACCTTCTTTCTTATAGAACCTAAGACAACCATCCCTGGAAAGGTATCACGCAAAGTGGGCTGGTCCCTGTCCGATTAATCACTAATTAGGAAAATGCCCTATAGGCTTGCCCACTGTACTGGCTGGTTTTGTGTGTCAACTTGACACAGGCTGGAGTTATCACAGAGAAGGGAGTTTCAGTTGGGGAAGTGCCTCCATGAGATCTAGCTGTGGGGCATTTTCTCAATTAGTGATCAAGGAGGTAGAGCCCCTTGTGGGTGGTGCCATCCCTGGGCTGGAAGTCTTGGGTTCTATAAGAAAGCAGGCTGAATAAGCCAGGGGAAGCAAGCCAGTTAGGAATATCCCTCCATGGCCTCTGCATCAGCTCCTGCTTTCTGACCTGCTTGAGTTCCAGTCCTGACTTCCTTTGGTGATGAACAGCCATGTGAAAGTAAGCCAAATAAACCCTTTCCTCCCCAACTTGTTTCTTGGTCATGATGTTTGTGCAGGAATAGAAACCCCGACTAAGACACCCACAGCCAGGTCTTATGGAGGCATTTTCTTAATAGAGTTTCCTTCTTCTCAGATGACTTATATCATGTTGACATAAAACTATCTGCCCCCTTGGGATCTACCTAGTTTCTTTACATTAGGAGTGCAACTATGCTTACTTCAGTGCTTCAATTTACATAGTTTAAAATGGTTTATTATAACTATTTAAGGATTTGCTGCATTATGATTCATGATGTATGTTAACATACATACTGTCTTACAGCTATTGGATTCCTAAGCCAGTCTACAAAAGCCTCTTTAATCTACATATAGCTGAATCAAATAGTTTCAAAACTTTCCATGACAACTTGTCCTTTAATTTAAATCTCAAGGTATTTAATTTATGCCAGCAGAGTATCTTGTTCTTAGCAGTTAGTCAGTGTTTGCTAAATGGTCATTTCAACCTAGATGATTATTTTAATTGCTTAGCTCAAAATCATTTTCATTCTATGAGGATTGGAAGGGACAGATCTGTCTTGAAGGCCAACCCTAGAACAGTTTTAGTGATACCCAGCAAGTTCCTTCACATTCATTTTGTTATATTTAAAATTAATATTAATGTGTTCATAATGTAGTAAGTAAAACCCTTTAATAAATATACTTAGCCCAGTGTCCAGTGCAGTATAGGATTTTGTTGAAGAGAAAAAAACAATGGATGGGTTGGTTTAGTAATTGAGTTAACATAAATATGTCCTTCAACAATGATTTGTATTAGGAGAAAGGATCTCAAGATCATTGGAGCTGTGATTAGCTTTTTAGGTGGGAAATTATTTGAATGAAATTGTACATTATGGCAGAAACAGCATGAATGGAGCCTTAAAAGATAACTTTCCTTTTAAATCTGGGAAGAAGTTGCTGGCCTTGTTGGACTTAGAGAAGCTGTGGGACTTTTTGAAAGGAACTGAGAGAGAGGGGAAAGGGTCACAGATTATGGAAGGCTCAGTAGTGAGTAAGGAAGAAATAGTTCAAGATGCTCCAAAGGGGAGAAGGAACTCCCAACATTTAGGCCCAGAAAGACAAGAAGATAGGTAGAGCACATAGTTCTAAGTTGAAAGAAGCAAAGGATTGCAGTGGCCACAGGTGAGACTCCTTGAGGGAGGCAAGAAAAAGCTCCAGAAAGGAACTGAGATAAGCTGGGCAGTGGTGGCACACACCTTTAATCCCAGCACTTGGGAGGCAGAGGCAGGTGGATTTCTGAGTTCGAGGCCAGCCTGGTCTACAGAGTGAGTTTCAGGACAGTGGGGGCTACACAGAGAAACCCTGTCTCGAAAAATCAAATCAAATCAAATAAAATAAATAAATAAATAAATAATAAAGTGTCTTGGTGACTAGAATTTTAATGTGGAGCATCCCCAAACAGAATGAAAGACAGTCTTGAGAGATTTTTACAAATAACAGAAAAACATCTCTTCCCAAATGACTGGAGATCCAGCAGAGTAAAAGTAGTAGCTTCCTGCCACAGCTTTTGTAGTAATAACAGACAAACAGGCAGCTCTGGACTGGTACCTGGTAGGACAAGGAGGAATAAGTGGTTAAAGTAGGCAGAGAAGAAGACAGCTAGAGAGGTAGACTGGAAGATATTTTTAGGAAAGGGGAGGCTTTTAATAAAAGAAAAGTTCATTCAGATGACCAGAAGAGTGTAGTAGGCTTCAGGAACCTGAGAAACATTTACTAAGTATTCAAGGGAACTCGGATGATTAGGGCATGTATACAGGAGGAGAAGCTGAAGATTTGGATTCTAGTATTTGGAGCCATATATTGTGTGTGACAGAAGCCAGCAGAAAGAAATGATACATAGATATCTCATGAGAATCAGATCAGTAGGTAGGTTCCAAATGTGAAGTTTTTTGAAAGGGAACTCATATGTGACACTCACAGATTTTGGCATCAGATGAGTGGTAAAAGAAATAAAAGGAAGACATGACTCCTCCTAAAGGGTTGAGGGTTGTATTATAGATATGAGGGAACACGTGAAGAGACATCTAGAATGGTCTGGACTGAACCTGGCCATGAGAAGAGAGGTGAGGTTGAGAGCAAGAGAGGAAGAAAGAAGACCTGGAGCCAATAGGCCAGGAGTTATCCAGAAGATCTGGAGATCAACAAAGCATCATAGCCAAAATGGTGGAAATCATATAGGGAAAAGAAACAGGGAGAAAGGGCAGCCCAGAAAGGGCTAGAGAGTTTGGGGAAGGAGGTAGGGTATGCCAGTCAGCATGATTCTATAACTGGTCAGGGTTAGGGGAGACAGGTGGCCAGATTCTGTACTGATATGCTGATAGACACCTCAGTTACCCTTTTTGTCCTGGATTTGAGACCCAACAAAGAGTAACTTAAAGTAAGAGTAAGAGAGCTAGCTATCATAGGCAAAATGAAGGCATGGTGGGGAATGGAGGCAAACCTGAATGAACAAACCTTTAGGGAAATCTTCTGAACATAGAGAATGTCTGATTTTTATATTTGTTCTCGAGGATGTTAGGAATTTCTATGCCACATGATTTAGTTCAACACTGTCTAGTGAGAAAGATTCTGAAGAAGCCAACTACCATGAAGGACCACAAAATAGGAGATATAAAAAAACCACAGTATAGATCAGTTTCTTAACTTTTCCCCAGAGAAATGGAAGGGGATCTATAGCAGGATGTGGCCTTACTTCTTCACACACACTGTTGATCTAGATCTGGCCTCTTAGAGTGATAAATATCTTAAAGGGAATGCTCATGTTCTACCATTTTTTTCATTAAATGTATTAAAAATGTCATGCAATACCCTATACAGAATCCAAGGAATATATGGTAGATAGTTGTCTATTCTTGCTATGTGACATCTCTTTAATATTTATAGCTTAGCTTTACACCTGTGGGAATATTCCTTTCACCTTCCCATTGTCTCTCATTTTTACTCCTAACTTCTAACAAAACACATAATTTTGAAAAATGCACTGTGAACTGCTTTGGGTAGGAAACATTGACTTGTAAACATTGGAACTACAATGTACTGAAACCTGTATAAAAACCTGGCATCTGGGTCGTCATTGACTTTGATTCTCTTTTACTTTAGTCAAAGGCACAGAAACAAGTCATTATGCTTAACCTTTACTTTTTAGTCATTTTTATTTCTAGGAAGAATGAACTGTTATAATATAGACTGTATCCATATGAGAACATATATCCATAAAGGTGAGCCTGTTCCATGGAAAAGAGATAATCATTTTATAAGAACTAGATTGGTCCCTTGGATAGTGGTAGAAATTAACAGACTAACAATTCATCAGATTACCTTGTAAGAGTGGATATGAGACAAAGATGAATCTGTGAAATATGAGACCATGTCACGCCCAAACTGCTTCATTTTCATTTATTTATAAAAATGAACTAAGAAAGTAAGAAAAAAAAATAAAATCTGACATACAGGGAATCTATATTAACTTACATATTCTTGTCTTCCTTTTAAATGTAAATCTTATAGGCACACCCAAAATGTGTACCTTGGCATGGCTGGATCCATTCATTTGATTGTTTGTTCCTGTTTCCAATGTGATCTCATTGCACATTTATTGTCATTTTTCTTTTCAAAGTTACTGCTCACTTCCTTATATTGAGAAGTTGATTGGGCCTAGCCTTTGGGGGCTTTCAAAGCCAAGGTCATTAAAATCTTTTAATGACAATGACTGGCAATGTTAGTATCACATGTCAGCACAGTGCAAGAAACTCTTATGGTCTATTGTTTATCCATTTTATAGCAAAATAACTATGGATTAAAAAAAAACAGAAATTTCCCCATTATTAAATACATTGCTGGTTGCAGCACCTATATTTAAATTAGATTTCTCATTTTGTAAAACTCATTTTCTTCCAAATCCACTGGATTAATCACAAATCTAATGTTAATCATGGATTTTTATAGGCCTAAGTAAAGTAACATCAGTTTGCATTTCAGAAACAAATTTCATACTTCTTATTGCCCATCAGTTCCTGACAGTTATAACACAAAGTCATAAGCTCAGGTGTAAGGGTAAAGATTCTCTTTATTTTGGACTTTTTTCTCATTTTATTTGTCCTTTAAAAATTCCATAACAATTACATTGATCATATTTAATTCATCCCCTCTCCAATTCCTCCCAGATCCACCTGACCTTTTTCCTCCTCGCCTGTGTATCCTTTTTTGTTTTCCTTTTATGTTTTGAGCTGCCCATATATTCTAAGCATGGTCTACCTTACAGGAGTCACTCATTTAAGATGAGTGACTCTCCCTCTCCAGTATATATCAATTGCCAGTAGCACCTCAAATTCTTATAGAAATTTGTTCCCACTCCCCTCTCCATGTTGGGATTTTGTGGAGCTTGAGTTTGCACAGATCTTGTGCATATGTTGTCACAATTGCTGTGAGTTCCTCTGTGAAACTTCCCTAATATATCCAGAACACATTTTCCTTGTAGTCACCCACTGCTTCTGAATCCCTGAGCCTTGGGGAGTAATCTGGGGCAATATACATGTCTCATTTAGTGCTAAACATTTTTCAGTCACTCATTCTCCTCAACTGGAATAATTGTGAGTCTCTGTGTTAGTCACCATGTACACAGAAACTTCTCTGAGATGGAAAGGGAGCTTGGGGCATTGTCTACCTGATAGAGCACACATCTCCTGTGGGGGCAACTGTGAGGGGTTGTGACTGAAACAGGAACCAAAGACTCAGAAGCTATGTCCAAGCTCCTTCCGCCCCCTGTAAGCATAAATTGTCTACATAGGCTCTAGGGCTCAAAGCCAAATATTCTACTGAGCCTAAGTTACCTGAGTAGACCACTACCCCACACTGCTCCACACCAAAAAGCTTCCTGAAATAAATGAACTAAGTGTGGTAACTCTGGATCGTCTTTGGGAGTGGGCACTATGCCTTGGTCTGCAAGGCTGGTCAGCCTGATAGAGAGAGCCCAGGGGGGGGAGGAGGCTGAGAAGCTTTAATACGGGGCTAGATGGGAGCCAAGATTTTATTGGGGTCTAAGAGGGCTTATGGGGTCTTGACCTTCAGTTTAATAGTGAACAATAAACAGTCCATTATCATATCTTTCTTTGTAAAACCTAAGACCCCAGGTATAGCCACTAGTCCAATCTAAGGCTTGCTTTCTTGGTTTAGTGAATGCAATTTGAAGTGGGTGACACCATCCTGAGCATTCAGGAATATCTTTCCAACCAAAATTTCCCTGGTTTCCCATTTTCTGATGAGTATAATTTGCTGATACTTTGATATAGTTCCAAATGGAGTAGGGCCCCCACTAGGCATCTCCTGTGGTCTCACAGTCCCAATTCTTACAGAAAAATTCTGTTTCCTCCACATGTGGTGTTTAGGGACCAATCGGTGGAACTCAGGGCAAACATTTAAAGGAAAAGCCCTCAGCATGCTCCTTCAATTTTTGGTAAAGAAATCTCCCCATGGGTCTAGCCCATGCTGCCCAGGCAGAGAAGGTGTTGAAGGAGCAGTCTGAGTATCAAAGTACCCATCTAGGTCCCAGTTGGCTGGGACTCCTAAAGCCAACTTATAAATATCCGGAAAAAGGTCAGGCCACCAGGTGTACAAGGTGTTGATCTTAGATAGACTCCAAATAGTGTCTCCTACCCCATTTATCACCAGCCAGGTTAGTCTGCATGGCTGATGAAGGCCGAGGATAGGAGAGCACAGGGGGAAAATACTAACATACACTACCAGGGAGAGGACCCACATCTTTGGGATCTCTGATAATTTTCAGCTTCAGAGGGTTCTCTGTAGACTGAGCCTTCCAGGTAGGGTGATCTTCTGGAATTCCAGTTTCAGTTAAGGGAGCAGGCTTCACATGTAGGTATATATCCAGGCAGTGATCCTGTCCACCTTGACAGCCATTGGAGCAGTTAAAAGTATTAGATGAGGTCCTTTCCAATGGGGCTTGAGCATCTGGGAGCGATGTCACCTCAGGTAGACTGAATCTCCAACCTGGAATTGACGTGATGTCTTAAGGGTACCAGGTTCATAGGCAGCTGCCAGTTGTGATCAGACTTCTTACTGTACCACCTGTAGGCCCTTTAACCTGGCATAGAAATCATTGTTACTATGACAAGTGGGCTTAAGGATATGCCCCAGAAAAGTCAGGGGAGCAGGACTTCCATACAAGATTTCAAAAGGAGTCAGACTAAAGCAGGAGGGGATGTTTCTGACTCTAAACAGAGCCAAGGGAAAGAGCAACACCCAGTCAGTGCCAGTCTCCATGGTCAAATTAGTCAAGTTCTCTTTTAGAGTTCTATTCATACTGAGTTGTCCTGAACTTTGAGGCCTGTAAATACGATGATGTTTCCAATCAACCTCTATGTACCTGGCCATTCCCTGGCTTACTTTGGCAATGAAGGCAAGGCCATTATCAGACCTGATTACCTTGGGCACTCCAAATTGGGGGAAAATTTCTTCCAGTATCTTCTTGACTATCTCTTGCTTGGTAGGGAAGGCTTCTACCCATCCTGAGAAAGTGTCTATGAAAACTAGAAGACATTTGTAGCCATACCTGCCTGGTTTTCTCTCAGTGAAGTCCACTTCCCAGTAGACTCCCAGCTTATCTCCCCAAGGTCTCTTACCAGGGTCAGCTTTGCTTCTATAAGCATTTACCTTCTGGCAGGGCACACAACTGTGGACTATTTGTTCCACCACGTGTTTCAGTCCTGGAATATAATACTTAAATCTTAAGGCAGTTTGAATTAATTTGCTTACCCCCCAGGTGGATCCATTGATGCATTTGTTTTATCATTGTCCACGCTTGTTCCTATGGTAGAATCTTCTTTCCTGATTGCTTATACCAGAGTTCGTTTTCCTGATCAAAGCAGTTGTTAGGGTATCCTGAGATGACCACCAGATCTTCAGCAGAGTACCAGAGCTTGGGTCCCAGTGGTTCTGGGTCTCGGACCACCGTCACTGGGGCAAATCTCAAAGCTGTTGCCCTGACCTCCTGGTCTGCCAGGTTATTTCCTCTGGCAACAGAGGAGTCACCATTCTGGTGGCCCAGACAGTATATGATACACACTTTTGCTGGCTTGTGCAGGGCTTTTAACAAGGCTAGAATTTATGATTTGTGCTTCATCTCCTTTCCTCCAGAGTTAGCCTTCCTCAATGCTGGTAGATGGCACCATGAACATGTGCTGTGGTGAAGGTATACCTACTATCTGTAAAGATGTTGATCCTTGCCTTCTCCCAACTCAAGGGCCTTGGTGAGGGCAATGAGCTCAGCCTTTTGGGCAGAGGTTTCTTCAGGCAAAGCCTGTGTACACATGATTTGTTGTCCATCTACAACAATAGCACCCACTCTCTGCTTTCCTTCTTCTAGGAAACTGCTCTCATCAGTGAAACAAGTAGCCTCAGCATCTTCCAGGGGCTGATCAGACAGATTTTTGCACCAGCCATGTACTTCAGCAAGCACTTACTGACAGTCATGGATGGGAGGCTCAAGGTCAGGATCTGGAAGCAGGGTGGCTGGGTTTAGGCCCAGGGGGGTTCAAAAGTGATTCTGTCAGAGTAGAGCAACAGAGTCTGATAGTGAGCCATAGAGCATTGGTGAGCCACCAGTCGGGTGGCTGGTGAACCACGCTCTCCAGAGCCTGTGGAACAGATACCACCAAGTCCTGTACTATAGTTAATTTGTCCACGTCTTTTACCAGCATAACAACCGCAGGACATGATCCGCAGGTAGGTGGGCCACCCTGCCACCACTGGGTCCGGCTTTTTGGACAGATAGGCTACTGGCCTTTTCCATGGTCCCAGTTTCTGTGTCAAGACCCCTTTTGCTATACCCCTATTTTCTGCCACAAGCAAGTGGAAGGGCTTGGTCACACCTGGGAGATCTAGTGCAGGGGCTGACATTAGGGCTGGTTTAATTATGTCAAAGGTCCATTGCTCTTTTTCTCAGCACACAAAGGGGAGTTTGTTCTTGTTGAGTGGTTATAATGGAGCTACCCTCTCAGCGTATCCAGGTATCCATAGGAGGCAGAAACCTGCTGTACCCAAAACTCTCTGACTTGTTTTTGGTTAATGGGTAGTGGAATATGGAACACAGTTTCTTTTCTAGCCTCTGACAGATACCTCTTTCCCTCTTTTAGCATAAAAGAGGGAAACTTACCTGTCAGCTGCAGATTTGGGCCTTCTTAGCTGAGGTGCGGTAGCCCAGTTTTCCTAGTTCAGTGAGAAGGCATTTTGTTCCTTTTAAGCACAATTCTTTGTTGGAAGTGGCCAAAAGGAGGTCATCTACGTATTGCAACAGAGTTACCTGAGGGTTACCGGAACATAGCCAAATCTTGGTGTAGGGCCCCATCAAAGATGGTGGGGGAATTCTTGAAGCCCTGGGGCAGGCGAGTCCAGGTGAATTGGCCTCTCTTGCCCAAGTCTGGGTCCTTCCATTCAAAGATGACCAGAGACAGGTAGAAAAAGGGATCCTTGAGGTCCAGAACTATGTACCAAGTTCTGGTGTGAGGCAAAGAACGCAATAGGTTATACGGGTTGGGGACCATTGGGTGGAGGTCGGTCACCCTCTT
>NC_045030.1:109176621-109178896 GCF_008632895.1 Mastomys coucha | reverse complement strand
TGCTGACAATCATCCCATGTAGGCTGATGGGTAAAAGAGAGGGACTCTACCAGGTTAGTCAGACCCTTGGGATTTTCAGAGAATGGGGGATTCTGAGACTTCTAGTTGTAGAGGTCAGCAGAAGAAAAGCAGTTGGTCGTCAGGAGGGCCATACACCTGGAGAGGCAACACAGTCGAGGTGTCTAATGTCCTGCAGTCTACTTGTGAGGGAGGGCAGCTGGGCAGGCCCTCCAACACTGGAGGAGTGGAAGGACCCAATGCCTGAGGACAGAGGGTGGGGGGTATGGAGGTGGGGAGTTCTAAAAGGAGCAAATCAGTATCCTGACTGAAGGAAATGATCTCAAAAGAGTTGTCTTGCAGAGCCAAAATCTCTCGGCCCTGGAGGCAGAACAAAGGAGCAGACCCAAGATGGGGGAGGGGGTGACTAGATCTTCCCACACAACAATGTAGGGGACCTGGTCAGGATAGCTTGCAGACCCGATCCCAAAGATCTTTTTCTTGATTGCCTGTATGGTGAGGAAGGAGAAAGATCCACCTGCCAGCCACCCTGCCTGAAAAGTGAGCCATTCGGAAGAACAGAGAGTGCTCCATTTGTCCTTTCAAACAACCCCGGTGGTTTGTTTGTTTGTTTGTTTGTTTCTCACTCCAATGTTTCAGGGTAAAGCCCAAGGGAGTTGAAGTGGTCTGCGCCATTCTATCCAAAAATGACATCAGTCCCAGTCCACACACAAACAGAATAACAGAAAGTAAAATACCAATGTGCCCCTGCCACGAGTGCCACAGGAGAAACACTGAATAACTCAGTAGAAATCTTCTCGCCAAAGAACTCTCATGAAGTCAAACCCTTTCAACTTCCCACTGGGAGTCTAGAGCATCTTCCAGGATTCCCGTATCCGTGGCATTAAGGCACATCTACCCACCACTTCTGGCTATCCCTAGTCAAGAAACTCCTTTGCAGAACTCAAAATTGAAACCAACCTGATCAGTGGTCAAGTAGAGTCAGAGAAACCAGAGAAATTCAGACAAGACACAGACATCACAGAAAACACAGCCTGCAGTACCTGCTCAAGCAGTCCTCTGGTGTCTAGTCACTGGTCCCTCGAGAAGGACTTTACTGGCCAATGCACCTAAAAAGCCTTACGTCCAGGATGTCCCACTCACAGAAACACAGAGATGGAGATTGATACAACAAGCAAGAGGTTTATTGATCCAACACACTGGGGTCATCCTGTTATTGGAGCAGAGGCAACCCTGAACACTCCAAGCATATAGTATTTATGCAATTTAAGGGGGAACCCAGAAGGGGAAACTGGAAAAATTTTGGTTCCACCCTGCAGTCGGGGCTTCTTGTGAAACCTGAGGTCAAGGTTTCTCATGAAGTTGTGGTCCTGGGTTATTCTGGGGAAAGGAGTGTTTATCACATCATTTCACATCCCTTTATAGGAAAGTCCCCAGGGCACACTTTCCTGACGAGTTCCTTCAGTGGTCATCTTATGTTCTCTAAGGTCTCACAGATGCTTCTGGGCCATGAGAGATTCTTCAGTTGAGAATTCTTTGTTTAGCTCTGGACCCCATTTTTAATAGAGTTATTTGGTTCTTTGGAGAACTAAGTTCTTGTGTTTTTTTTTTGTATATACTGAACAATAGACCTCTATCAGATGAAGGATTGGTAAAGATCTTTTCCCAATCTGTAGGTTGCCATTTTGTGCTGATGACAGTGTCCTTTGCCTTACAGAAGCTTTTCAATTTTATGAGATCCCATTTGTCTATAGTTGATCTTAGAGAGTGGGCCATTGGTTTTCTGTTCAGGAAATTTTACTTTGTCCCAATGTGTTTGAAGCTCTTTCCCATTTTCTCTATTTTTTTTTTATCTTGGGTGTATACTTGAAATTGTCAGAGTACTGACAGTTAGGAGAAGAGGTCCCAAGACTAGGGGAGAGAAAGACAGATCCCACCCTCAGGAATAGGCAGAATAGGCAAGTGGGGAAACAGGCTGCTGATCGACAGTACTTATCTGGAGTACAATTGACCAGTGGGAATTGGACCAAAATTAACCCCCTGAAGCTTATGAGACTTTTTTAATGTTAAAAAAAGAGACTTAAAAAAACTTAGTTATATTAGTATTGCCACTGTTTGTAATCTGTGCTGAAATCCACATTGTACAAGGCAGTAGGCTCACAATTCTGAATCACAGTAAGAGCCTGGGAATACCAACATGATGTTAAAAGCATCTGAATTTATCTCCTTTCAGAGTCTGGGCTAGGTACACTGGGTT
>NC_045030.1:109163921-109176611 GCF_008632895.1 Mastomys coucha | reverse complement strand
CCTTGATGGAGATGTTGGTATGTTTGCTGCTGTTAAATCTACATACAGTTAGTCAGTAAATTTCATCAGAGATCTGAGAAGGATAAATTACAGCAAGAGGTATAATCCAAATAGTGTATGTAAGGTAAGAGATACTCACCACCTAGATGGTTATCCTAGACTCATGTGGTCTCAATGACTTCATTGGGGGCAGGGGTCAATCTTCTGTTGTCACAGGGGACATTTAGTCTTCAGCTGCCATAGAACAGCATCAGTATTTGGCTGCTAGACCAAGGTCTGAGAGATTTTTCTGTGGAGAAGGAACTTGGGGGACTGCCCTTCCTTTGAGCAGGCAGGGTAGGTCAATCAGCCCAAAAGTATCTACACTTAGATAACACCCTGGCAGTAGGCATGGAATGAGACAGTTTTTTCCCCCAGTAGTTAGTGATAGCACATTTCATGTGGAGTTGACATGCCCCATCTATTCATTTTGGAAACTTTAGGGTTCCTGCTAGGCTGTGACACATCTGCCTATTATGGGAAGCTTTTTTATTAAACATTTTAAAGGCCATATTAAGTGGAACTCTAAAGAGTTTTAGGACCATCTATGTATTAAGTATACATGATTTAATTACTTGATTATGTTTAACAGTTTGATAAGGTAGTAGCTTATATGATTAAGATTTTACAGATTTATTCCTGTTAAGTTAGAGCCTTAAAGTTTTGAATTGAAGAATTAATTAAAGGTACTTTAGTATCAAAATAAAACTTTAAACCATAAACTAAGTAACTGTAAACCATAAATTCAGTCCATAGAGAGACTGGGAATTTTCCTGATCCTTTTATACTGTACCATTACATTACATCATAGTTTTTCTGTGACTTAGTTTTCTAAATAGCTAAAGTTTAACCATGTGAGCAAAGATAAAAAAAAAAAAGCTAGGCAAATATGACTCTGAATCTGAGTAAAGCTTAGAAATTTATAAATCTTTATTAAATCTATTCAGAATCCTAGTGTTGAGCAGTTATCAAAGACATAGTAGTTAAACATATACCTCTAGGTTAGTTTCTGTTAACCTGAGAAATGACCTTTATGACTTTAGGAATTGTATATACAAAATCCACTCTAATTTAAAATATTATAGAGTCTTATTCTTGATTGCTCAGTCTACAAAGAGATAAAATGTTAAACTAAGGGCTCAGTAGGACTAAGAAGTTTTTTGAGTATTACCTTAGTTGGCTTATACCATGTGGTCATATTAATCAAGAAGGTTGTCAAGTCACATGGCATATACCATCTCACCTTAGTAAAGATGGCTGCCATCCATGTGCCTGCTATTTAAAATATCTTTCTTTGTAGATTTATTATTTTAAACAACAATTGAATCCAAGGTACATATACAGTAGATTCTGAATGAGTTGAGTTACATATATAATAAGCTGTAGCAAATTAAAAGTAACCATGTACATATTTTAAATACTAAGACCTTTTTATAATAAATGTTAGTTGAAAACAGCATATTCCTTGACAGATTACAGCAAGCTAGCACAGTTCTCACTTTGGGAGGACTTTATTGAAAGAGGGGAAGAAGCAAGGAAGAGAGAGAGAGTTTTGGGTCAGGGTTCCTGTGTTTTATCCAGACTGTGATGTAGATAATGCAGATGTGATAGGGGTGATTCAGGTAATACATGCTCAGGGGGTATGTGATGATTGCCATGGCAACAGATGCAGGAGGGTCTTGTCACCTAGGGATGACTTCATCACTGGATTCAGAGGCTTGTTGTAAACAGCTTCTGATGCTAACAATAAGTTTTAAACCAAATTTTTGTTACAGATTTTGTAAACTTTTAACCATACCCAAATGAATTTACAAATGCTGAGATAAAGTTTACATCATAATCTTTAGGATATTTCTTTGAAATCAGAGCACATTGAAATAATGGTGATAAAATATTTCTATGACAAGAAAGCAGCAGAAGTATAGAGCAGAATGAATTTAGATTTGAGGGATGATTTGTTTGTGCAGAAATTGAAAATAAAGTGGACCAGTCTTTGGCCATTGGTATGTACTAAGGCCATGCTGCTTATAGTCCAGGAAGAAAGAAGAGAAGGTCAAAAATGAAAATCTACTGGAAGAAATTTCTATTAGCTCCAAGAGGGAGCTAAGAGAGAATAAGTGTAGGTAGCTCAGAAAGGGCTCAGAGGTGCTTGTGAAGGAGTTCCACCTAAGGGAGGAGAGCTCTAGGAGGGCTTAAGGAAGAGACAGAGCAGGCAGCTCCTAGTGAGGAGAGGAATCTTTAGGTGATAGCTGAGATCAGAAGCTGCAGTACAATATGTGGGGATAGAAAGGCTGCTTAGTAGTACTACAGGCTCCTAGGAGGAAGTGAGAGAAAGTAAATGAGGTGGATAATCTGTCCTTGTGACAAGAATTTCTTTCCAGGACATCTCAAAATAGAATAAGAAACTTGTCAAAGAGAAAAAATGTTCCAAATCCAAATCACAGAGGAGAGGTGCTCCTTTCAATGTGACTGTATCCCAAGGAGGGTGAGAGTAGCTTCCTGGTATACCAGTGTGGGTTTTATAGTAACAGTAGACAAAACAGGCAGCTCAGGGTGATATTTATTCATTAGAGACTGATGAGAGAGAAGGGGGATAGGAAGACAGTTTCCTTAGTCGAGATACCCAAACAGGTGTCACAGGCCAGAGCCAAGAGACCCAAGTGCCCAGGCATATGCCTTGGGGTTGGGGGACAATAGAAGGCTCTAGGAGTCAGAGAGACACTTGCAGATTGGTGATGCATAGCAGATAGAATGAAGAATCAGCTTAAAATTGAACTCTAGAATTTGGAATGAGGCCAAATATGTTGGTTGCAGAAATCAGCAGAAACAAAGGATCCCAACATAACTTAGGAATAGTATTAATAGCAGCTTGGATCAGAGAGGCTGAGTTCCTTCGAAGGAACTTTATATGTGCCTATCTGGGAGGTTTCAGTGCCAGATAAATAGAAAGAGACATTAAAAGAGGACATGACTCTTCCTGAGTACAGTGGAGGAGAAAGTTTATTATAGATAAAAGGGAGAGCATAGCTATAGGCAGAGACATCTGGGAGATCCAGAGTGAACATGACCCTAGGCTGAGCCATGTGAAGAGAGGTGAGAGGGGAGACCCAGGTAACCAAGAGGCCAGGAGGGTAAAGAGTACACCAAAGAGCCAGGGAATCAAAAAGGCTAGATAATATAGGGTAGGGCTGCTGAAGAAAAGCAGTCCAGCAGAGTATACCAGCCATACCTGTAATAGGCTGAGACAGAGCAGTGCTAGGAGAATCCAGGTCTGTTTTGATATGTCAAATAGGCACATCACTTAGCCAATTGTCCTGAGTTTGAGGCCTAACAATAGACAAGAAGCTTCCAGGTGAGTACTAGCTTGATTTCTTTATCCTATGACTGAAATATCAGATGTATGGAGAGGAAGGGTCTTCTTTTGGTGGGTAATCAAGAGGAGTACTTGATTATAGCCTATAATATCTGGGTATCCAACAATTCCAAAAGAATAATCTGTTCCAGACATGGAGCTTTTTATTTGTTGGCCAGTATTGTCTAGTAGTGGCATTATCTCCTAATTATAAGGCAATTCTATTTAAGTTCCCTTTATATGTGTACATGTAAATATTTTAAGAATTTCTATAATAGTTTCTATATGGCATTTAAAAACATCTTTAGTGTTAATTATCCTGTCTAACATTTCCTCTTCTATCCTACCTTCCATCCTTCACTTTATTTTTTTTCTGGTCCATTATTCCCCCTTTATAACTTTATATTTATTTTTTATTGAAAAAGATTTTTTTCTCATATAATACAGCTGACCATAGTTTCCCCTTTCTCCTCTCCTCCCAGTCCCCCTCTACTTCTCCTCTCCCCCAGATCCACTCCCTTTTCATTTCCCACAAGAAAAGAGAAGGCCTACCCAAAGTGAGATCCAGCTCAAGGGAAGATCCTAAGGCCTGACACTATTACTGAGGCTATGGAGCTCTCACAAAAAGATCACGTAGCATGACTGCACTATGAAAGACCCAACAAATAGCTGAAAGAGTCAGATATAGATATTTGCACCCAACCAATAGACAGAAGCAGTTGATGCCTGTTGTTGAATTAGGGCAGGCTTATAGAAACTGAGAAGGGTGATCCTATAGGAGGACCTGTAGTCTCAATTAATCTGGACCTCCGAGATCTCTCAAACACTGGACCACCAAACACATAGCATATACCAGCTGATATGAAGCCCCTAACACACATACAGTAGAGGGCTGCTGGGTCTGTGTTCATTCAGAGATGATGCACCTAACCCTCAAGAGACTGGAGGCCCCAGGGAGTTTAGAGGTCAGGTGGGGTAAGGGTGGGGGCATCTACATAGAGACAGGGGAAATTGGGAGGAGGTATGGGATGTGGAGCAGTCAGAGGATAGATAGGGGGTTCAGAATGGAATATGGAGTGTAAAAAAATAATTTATAAAAAAAGAAAAGAGGAGGTCTATAAAGGAAAACAACTGAACACACTAAAACAGGATACAACAAGATAAGGCAAAAGCCCTCATATTAGGAATGGACGAGGCAACTCCATAGGAGGAAAAGAGTCCCAGATGTAGGTGAAAGAGTCAGAGGTACAACCATTCTCACTGTTAAGATTTCCACAAAAACACCAAGCTAATGGCCATAACATACGCAGAGGACCTGGTCCAGATGTATGCTTGCTGCAATGATCTCTGAAATTATATGAGCACTGCTTATTTGATTCAATGATCCATGTTCTCTCAATGTTCCCCATCCACTCTGACTCCTACAGTCTTTCTTCTCTCTCTTTAACAGGTTCTCTAAGTTCCAAGGTGAAGAACCCAAGGAAGACCTCCAATTTGGACACTCTTCCTGCATAATTTCTGGCTGTGGATCTCCTCATTGACTCCCATCTGGTGCCAGAGGAAGCCTCTCTGATAAGTGGGCAAGTTACCGACCTACGAGTAATAAGAAAATATCATATCATTGATTTTTTTTTTTTTTTGCTAGTACTGTTTGGTTCTACCCTAGGTCTCTGGACTGTCTGGTCTCTGGTTTCCGGTCATCCAGGAATTGTAAGGCAGGGCTCCCTTTTATATTTCAGGTCTTGAGCTAAACCAGGCATTGATTGGCTGCTCCCACAAGTTCTGTATCACCATTGTCCCATCATATTTTGCAGGAAGGACAGATTGATAGTTGAGGGTATTGTGGCTGGGTTGATCTCCATGTTTCTCTTTCTGTAGCCTACAATGTACCTCCTCATACCAAAAGGCTAGGGTGTAGGGGTTAAGGCTCCATGCAGGCACCAGCTCAAGTTTTCTGTTCAATGTGCTGTGTGGATGTTGTCCCTGGTGTCAGTTTTCGAAGAGCAAACCTCTGAGCTAGCATCAGCCTTGGTTCATAACTCACCTGAATGCAACTCATTCCTACAACTGGAAGCCATGCCTGGATACAAAAGATGGCCAGTACAGACTCTAAATCATCCCTTATTAGAAACTGAGAAAAGAGATAACATTTTAAATGTAAATAAATAAAATATCCAATAAAATAAAATAAACATAGTTAAAATTAAAAAAAAAAAAAAAAAGTCCTTAGTAGGGACACCTTCATAGTATCTAGGAAGTTTCCATTGCACCAGGTTTCTGTACTAGGTTTCCACACCATCTCCCAAGTTCCTCCCATTTCAGCTGTTTCTCCCCTTTAGCCCTATGTATCACTGAATCCTTTCTCTCTTTCCTTGACCCTCTTCTAAGGACCTTTGAACTCTATGGTTATTCCAAATGGCACATAAACATCTGAAGATTAAAAGCTAACATCTACAAATGAAGGAAAGCATGTGATATTTGTGTTTCTGGTCTATGTTATCTAACCAGAATGACTGTTTTTAGTCTCATTGACTTACCTGAGATCTTTATTTTTCTTAATAGCTAAATAATATTCCAATGTGTAAAAATGCCACATTTTCATTATCCATTTATCAGTTGTAGGATATCTAGGGTCTTTTCTTTTGTGAATACAACAGCAGTAAATATGGATGAGGATGCTTTTCTGTAGTTGGATATAGAGTCCTTTGACATCTATCAAAAAGTTGTACATCTAGATCATGTCATAGAGCTATATGCAGCTTTGTGGGGAACTGCCACACTGATTCCCACAGTTTACACTACTATTAGTAGTGAGTAAGTTTTCTCCTTTCCTCATATCCACGCCAACATCTGTCATTATTTGTTGTTTTTATCTCAGGCATGTTGAGTAGGGTGAAATGAAATCTGAAAGTAGTTTGAATTTGCATTTTCTTTAGGGATAAGAATGTTGAACATTAAAAATAAAACATTTCTCAGCCATTTGTGTATCATCTTTTGAGAACTATCTGCTCAGTTTCATGGTGAATTTTTATATGGGTTGTTTCTTAACCCATGTTCTTGAGTTCTTAAGAGATATTTTAAATATTGAGCCAGGAGCTTGAGCCAGTACAAATCTAACAAGAAACAGTAACTGAATCTAAGAGAGTCTTTCAGATTTCTATCTTTGAGTTCAGTCCCCAAAAGTTCTCTACTAAAAATAGTATTTATAAGATTTAGAATATTAAAATCAATGTTGAGCAAATTTAACTCAGGGATGTAATTAGCATTTTGCTTGCTGGTTTGTTTGTTTTGTAAGTCAGGAATCAGTTTCACAGCTGAAGAATAAAATCATGCCACTTTTGGATATAATAGAATTGAATATATACATATATATTAATATATATATAATATATTCACACACAATCAACAGTATACTACATAAAATGCATTGAATTTGGGTGAATTCAAGTTGCTTTTCTTGTGAAAGTTAAAGCACAGTTTCCTTCTTTATTATGCCAATTTTTACTGGTCTGTTTGGAGATTTGACTACCCTCTCTACGCTCAATTGTCAAAAAATAGATCTACAACCTTAGTTTTAGTTTGATATTGTAGAACCCTGAATTGTTTTAAAACCTAGTGCATGAGCTTAGAAAGTTGTTATTTTATGCAAGAAACCATGTAGCATAATGGTAAAAATTCATACACAGGGAAAAAGATAAAAGGAGGACTTGAGGTATCTACCATTCAGCTTCTAACACGAAGAGCAATGAGTACACCAAGAAAATAATATGGTACTTAAATCTAAGTGGTTCCTTAATTATTTTTTGAAATTATAATTACATCACTTCCCACTCCCACTTTTAACCTTCAAACCCCACCATACACCCTTAATTTCTCTTTTTCAAAGTCATAGCTTCTTTTTTCATAAAATGCTTTTACATAAGAGTATGTATGTATTCCTAAATACACAAATAATGCTTGCTCAGTCTGTATAATGAAAACACATCATTTTTTCCCTAATTGCTCCTTCTTCTATGTGAGAATCCAGCAAGAAGTATTGCATATGAATTTTACTGTACCCCCCACCAGCATTAAAATCTGCTAGTGCTATAATATGGGACTCCCCCATCTTTAGAACTGTGAAAATAAATTTATACTATGTGTCAGTTGCCCTGTCTTGAGATGGTATCCCTCATTTGTGGAAAGCATTTATATGTAAGAGACAAAATCTTGTGTATTCAGTACTTGAATGACTATATCTATGATATTTCTTGCTTAATTCAGAGTACCCAGAAGTCCAAGTTCAAAAGTAGCTAGGACAAAAGCTGGAATGAAACTGAAATTACCTCTAAGTGCTTCATGAATTCAATAATTCATTGATGGAGAATACACAAGCTCATTTCAGAATTAACAATAAATTTCTTTTTAGGAATCCAAGAATAGAGGGTTTGGACCCTTTAAAACTGGTAAACATTCTACATGCTGAAGATGTGGTAACAGGAAAGGTTGCAGGATTTTGAATGTGACAGGCTCACAGAAGGTAATGCCAGAAGGGCATTTCAAGACAGTTACTATGGTAACCTATTTATCTCTTACCATTAGATGTAAACAAGTCTGACATGCTGCACTTTATGATATAAATTTGAATACAATCTTGTAATAACATCCATTAATTAAGCTGCAATCACATCTTAATTAATAAGAAGAATTATACTTGAGTTTTCTTAATGTCTAACACAAATGATCATGCAGTCAGGACAGACAAGTTATTCTGAGAATGAAGAAATAAAATGTGCATGCCACTTCTAAATTTTGTGAAATGGTCAATTAGTTTTTCCGTAAATGAACACCTTTTTGGAAGGGGGAAGGTAATAGGCATAAAGAGACTATATTATTCCCACATACATTGTTACAAAATCGTAGTTGTTTCCCTCCACCCCACAAACACTTTACACAGCTTTATACAGTCAGTGCCACAAAATATACCAAGCAAACAACTGACACATTAGTTAAGAGGCCTCCCATTTTACTTTGACAGTTCATGATAATGGAATTTAATTGTGGAAAAAAGAGAATAATTTTAGCTGAATGTCATTTGGTTCATTCAAACTGGGAATCAGGGACATTTTTAACAAAGGTTTTGAAACTTCTTTTGAAATCAGGAAGCTGCTATGCACAGATAAGAGGAGAGGTTTGAGGATTCTCTATCAGAAATTTCAAGGTTTTTTCCATCTGCTTTTTCACATTAACTGGTAATTATCCAGAAAGGCACATAATAGTGAGGAAATGACAGAAGCCAACAAAGGTTTTCCTAAGATATGTAAATTGTCAGTGATCGGCAAGGTGCAACAGAAAGGCTTTCTACAGCACAATTATTTATGCCAGTTCAGTTTGCTTTTAGGTAGCAGTTACTGCCCGCTACAGAGCAGCTCCTTATCACCAGCTCTGCACATTAGCTTTCACGAGTCACTAAGAAAATGTGGCAAAAAGGTTGCTTAAAAGGCTGGTGTTTGTCCCTTATTTAGAGATGGTTTTCTGAGAAATCATATTTTGATGATGAGTCTGTCACATTAAACAATAAAAAATGATCTTTAATTTTCTAGCTAAATATATGTGGTGTGTGGGTGGAGAAGTTAAATACATGTTTGTGTGTACATATATGTATGTATGTATGTATATAGTACAACACACACGTATGTAAACACAGTATGGATATGAATTATATGAGGACCTCATAGATAACCAAATGATGCTGTTAACTCCAAAGCTTTTCTAGGGATTCTTTTTTGGCTTGTTTACAGAACATTTTCTGTCTAATAAAGTTTGACTAGGGCTGCAAAAAAAAAAAAGAAATACCTCATCAAATCTCTAACAAGTCCATAGGCCTAGAATCTTTCTCTTCATACTTTGTTCTATCTACAGTGTTAACTATATAACATATGTTTATTAAATGTCAAATTATGTCTATGTATATCATATATATAAATATATAGTGTGCATATTTTCACAGATACCATATAATGAATAATCTTAATGTCAGAAAAATAGCTGCAATGATATTTTATTGCAGCTATCATGTTTGGGATTTTACAAAAGATGAACTAAAATTTTTACAGAAAAGTAAAGTCACTGAATTTCACTAAGCCTATAAGATGCTTATTACTGTCTCTATTTTCAGATGAGTAAAGAGAATCAGAAAAGCTTCTTAATTGCTTAAACCTATATTTGAAGTACTAAATTAGATATCAGAGAGAGGTTATACCTTTCCCTAGAGTCTATTCCTTTATGAACTAAAAGACAATAGTTTAAAAGTTAATATTTGTTAAAGAAATACTTAATAACAGCTGTTATTTCTCAATCTGGTTCAGATCATTATTCTAATTCTTCCTTTGAATAACTCTTCCATTTTCTTTCTAATTACAGTATTAATTCTACTTTGAGGTTTTGGGCATTTCCTTGGCTCAACAATTCCATGAATAGCCTTCCAAAGAAAACCGCTGAACCAGCATGACCTTTGAACCTCTCTACTAGAATTTTATTGCCATAATTTTCCTCAACCATGTACAGCTATTACATAAACATGATAAAAATTATATTTCATCCTTAATATATTTTACATTTATTTAATGATACTTTAAAAAATTATGGCATTCATGAGACTGGACCCTCACAATGGCTCTCCTTTTAGGTAACTAATATATACAGCCATTGATCACTGGTTGAAGAGAAAAATATGTACTGATTTTTCAGTATACACTGCCAAGGCAAGATATTAAAATTAAAATGAATTTTAACATGCAAATGAATGTAATTATATTTATTGTTCTTTGTTTTCTTAAATGTCTGGCTCTTAGGATATCTGAAATAATTTGTAAGTAGTAAATAAAAAATTAGGCCTCAGAATAATGATTAATATCAGATAGTTTCTTAAGTACCTGTATAGTAGTGCAGTACATGAAAATCCTCATTGTTTTCTTCTTTGTCATTCACACTGCCTATGTTATACATTTTGGTGTCCTAGAATATTTGGGTATGAGGAGATAAGATAATTGATTACAACTCACTTAGAGTCCTGAAAGTGGTGTAACAAGTCAGTAGACATAAAGCAGTACAGCTCCCCACAGTCTGGGGAGCAAAATTGTCCACATTATGACAGACTATTTTACTTACTTCCTATTATCATCTAAAGAACAATGGAAACAAGGAGAACTATCAATTCAGCCCCCCAAAAATCATAAAATTACCTAAAACACTATGAAATTTTTGGTATCTTGATTGTATTTGTACCACAATGTCAAAAGTTTGAACATGCTGGAATAAAATCTCCCTTTCTAAATTCACTATATAGTTCTAGGCTCTGCCTATAGTTCTTCATTATACAAGGATTTTCAAAGTAGAAGCAGGAGTAATCAAATGACCCATAGAAAGAAAAACTATGTGGTCTCGGTGTAGTCTAACAAAAGGGTCTTTGTGAAATTATAATATTACTAATTAACTAAGAGCATCATATACATATCACATATTTCTAAATGTCTACTGGATGGCTGTTAAGTGGGAAACTGAAGAAACTGATACAAAATGTCCATGACAGAAGTAGATACAGCATGAAAGAAAAATCAAAGGAAGGGTACAAAGGAGGGAAATTAAAACAGAGTGGAAAAGGTAGATAGGAAGGGAGAAAAGTAATGAAGGAAGATGAAAAGATTGAGGATATTAAAGGATTAATAAGATAGAAAGTCAGAAAAATAGATTATAATTCATACAAGCTATATTAGCAAATTCTCTTTCTTAAAGTTTATCTTTAAAAGTAACGTTTATTCACCTGATATAATTGTCATCTTGGAGGCTTACTGATGAATAAGCTCACCCTCCCTAGTTCTTTCTGAACTCTGGCTGGCTTGTTTAACTCAGGTCTTCTAAGTGAAACGCCTCTTCACCCTGATTGATTCAATCTGGCTTCTCTCAGCTTCTCAGTGAATTGCTCTGCTTGGCATCAAACTGACTCTGGCAATTTGTTTTAACCTGGCAATTTGTTCTACTAAGCTGCCTCCTTATTATCTGGGTTGAACTGCCTCTGCAGACCTGCACTGAACTGCATGAACTCACAAACAAGTTCAACTCCACTGCACAGTACTCATTACACTGACTCCCAACTAATTGGATTGAATTTAACTGGACAGAACTGGCTGAAGGCAATTCCATTACCTGCACTCAACTGTGCTGACTCCCAACTTCCTAACACTGAACTGCACCAAACTGACTTATTTGAACTCAACTGACTGTACTCAGATCTGTGTGATTTGTCTTTTGAATGCTGAGATTATTTTTTTTAAAGATTTGTAACACACTTGGCACTCAGCTTTTCTTTACATGAAACTTGTTCTATTCCAGGCTGTCCTTGAAAATGGAGAACTGCTTGCCTCTATTTTTAGAATAGGTTTTAACTGCATGGCAACTTGGCTGCTCCCTTCATTTCTTGAGCCTATGATGGGGCAGAACCTCATGCCAAGTAGCATGAATAGATACAAAGTTGTTCACCATTAGCATTCAGAAGGGGGATAGTGAAAAAAGTATCTAAAAACACCCTCAGGAATACTGCAAATATACTCCAACTCTTACAAGAAAATTCAACTACTCATTTGTCAAAAGATTAGCCAGTGAAGTCTCATGATTGAACTACTTCTAAAATCAACACCAACTGGGTATCAAGCCTTCAATACATGGGCATTTTGAGGAGACATTTCCTATTCAAACCATAACCAGATATAATTCATGGCTTTTTGTATGCATCCTCAACATCCACCACTGATATGTACCCCTAGCTCTGATACAACACTTCTATGAGACAGATGGTCCAAAAGGCTATTATTTTCACTCTAATGTAAACAAAATAAACTCCTATTTTCAGAACTCAGTATTTCTATAGTGATATGCATTAGCTTCTTTGGAGCTTAAGCTTAAAGTAATTTCAGTACAAGTAAATTGATTTTATATAGAACTACTTTTCAGAGAAAATAAATTAAAGTAAGTGCTAGAATTTACTCTAAACATTTCATTACTCTAGGTTGCCTTTAAGTCATTCAACACTGAAACAAACCCTTAAGAATCCTTACAGAAATTGGCTTATTAGTAAAAAAGAAAAAAATACTTTCAAATTACTTTCACCCATCACTGGTTATGGTTAATCTCAAGCAAAGGTCTTTTCATCAGTTTTTTACCTTAGTGTCTGTTAATATATCTTTATTTTCTTTATTATTAGATATTTTCTTTATTTACATGTAAATTTCTCCAGTCCCAGTTTCCCCTCCAAAAAACAAAGA
>NC_045030.1:109151462-109163895 GCF_008632895.1 Mastomys coucha | reverse complement strand
TGTATTAGTCAGGTGCTGTCAGAGCCTCTCAGGAGATAGCTATATTTAGGCTGGCTTGCCCTTCCTTCGATCTCTGCTCCATAGTTAATCTCTGCAACTCCTCCCGTGGGTATTTGGTTCCCCCTTTTAAGAAGGAATGCACTGTCCACCTTTTGGTCTTTCTCCTTTTTGAGTTCCTTGTGGTTTGTGGGTTGTTCTTCCTGTATTCCAAACTTCTCTTAAGTAATACTTTTGGGCCTATTTATAGGTAATTTGAATTAACTCAAAGAAATTGGCACTTGGTTTGGTCTTTTATTCACATTATAAAACACATTGTATAAAATAAAATAATAGAAATGGATTTTTTTCTTATAATTTTGGGCAAAATCAGGGAGAAAGTCTATCACTACTTTTCCCACAACACTGTCATATACCTATGTACATTTAGTTGTCAACCCCAGAGAGTTAAACTGGGAATAAGTCTTCATCTGGCACCAGAAACAAGACAACGCAGTAGGGATTATAACTGATAAAAACTAATCTTCAGAAATCCCTGTTAAACTTTAACAGGACTTAACCTGTTAAGGCCTTTAGTGTTATTCTCCATAGAAACCTAGGAGATGAAATAAAAACTTGTATATGATCAAAGTTATTAGACAAAGTTAAACAATCATAAAACTTTAGACTTTCTAATGTAACACTCAATTTATCTAAAAATAAAAACTAATTAGTAGATGAATAAAAATTACTCTTCATGAGGAAAGAGTTAAAATCTGTCTGTAAAATAGTCCATATTCCTAAAAGAAGATATCAAGCAAAAACAAGAGAGGCAAATATGATGAAATTACAGCTTTCCTTACAATGGTAACAAAAAAGAGTACCAAATGAAAGGGGGAATGTAACAAGAGTACCAAATCAAAGAGTACCAAATGAAAGGGGGAATGTAACAAGAGCTATCACAATAATTCAAGGATATGCAAGAAGATTTTATCATCTTATTCTTCATATAGCAACAAATTATAGAACTTAGAATATATTTAATATACTGATAATTATTCACAAAACTGTAAGAAAAAAATTTGCCATTAGTATGTAATAACTGAAAAAATAATAAATGCTTAGGATCAAATGATTTCCTTTTGATGTCTGCCAAATGCTTAATGGAGGCTAGCTTCATCATTAACCATTCTATAACATTTCAGTTGCAAGTATTCTTACAAACTCATTCCATGATGTCAGCATTATTCTGTTCCCAAATAAGGCAAGAGCATTGCAAAAGACATCAGACAAATATCTTTGACAGACAGGTAAAAATGTAATTTTACTGAATTTCAAAGCCAATAAAAATATTATTATAGAACATGAGAAAAGTGAAATATATATTTGGGACCAAACTTTTCAGCTATGTCACTCAAAATGAGATGAATCTTTAGAAATAATTATTTTAATAGTAGGAGAAAAAGCATTTGATAAAATTTAGGACACACTAAGAATGAAAAATAAGGGTTAATAAGGTCATGGGTCTTTGAAAGGAATATACTCCTACCAACATACTAGATCAGTATCATTCCTAATTATATTATAATATTACTCTAATACTCACAAATAAACATATTTCTTCCTTCACATCAAAGAAGCTTCTCTTTTTAGGAAAGGGGGCTTACATACAGAAAACCACAACTAAATACAATATATTGATCAATAGATCAAGGGGAGCCAAATGACAGTACATACATTCAGAGCACAGCTCCTACATTTAGAGCTCAGAAAATATCACAGGAGAGGGCATGGAAAAGTTATAAGAGCCATGAGACCGGAAAGTCTGCCATGAGACTTTGTGTCTTAGAAATGGCTGCCTAAATAATACCTGACCAATGATGATATCAAAGTTATACTAAGATGGAAGGGGGAAAAACATCAAAGGGCCCCATTATTAGACAAAGAATTATTGGCAATTAGTGAGTACTGGAAAAAGAATTAACTTCTCTCAGAGATGAACCACTTAACTGGTTATCCAGTATAACCTGGTAAGCCCTAAATTAATCATATACACATACATTTAAAAATCAGCTCACTAATAGAGAAACCTGAGAGGGAATGGTGTGGTGCACATGGGATGAATTCAATAGTCACATGAGAAGAGTTGGAGGAAGGAAAAAAAATACAAAAGACTAGGAATGGAATAAAATTACTTCACTATAATAAATGTTTTATTCAAGGAGCCTACAGCTAGCATAATAATTAACATGAAAGTTTTTCCTTTAAGATCAGGAACAAGGCAATGATGTTCTCTTATAACTCCTATTTAACATAGTACTTGAAGTTCAAGCCCATATTATTTAGAATACAAAATACAAAATAAATGAATAAACACAAAATTTAATAAATAGATAAATAAATAAATATATAAATAAATAATAAAATTACTCATGGAAAAAAATTACTGATGGAATCGTGGTATACATCTATAATCAGAATGAAGGCCAGTCTTGGTTTCATAGTGAGATTTAAATCAACCTGGTTTGCCTGATATCCTCTCTCAACAAATAAAATCAGGTGCTTGTATAAGTCCGTACTCCCACCAGGAATATAGGAGTGATTCCCTTGCTCCACATTCTCTCCTGCAATGTGCTATCATTTGAGGTTTTGATCTTAGCCATTCTGACTGGTGTGAGGTAGAATCTCAGAGTTCTTTTAATTTATACTTCCCTAATGACTAAGGGCATTGAAATTTTCTTTAAGTGCTCCTCAGCCATTCATAATTCCTCTGTTGAAAATTCCCTGTTTAGCTCTGTACCCTTCTTTAAAATTGGATTATTTGTGTTGTTGGGTTGAGATCTTTATATATTTTGGATACTAGCCATGTGTTGAATATAGATCCTTTGGTGAAGATCTAATCTCTAAATTGCTGTTTTGTCCCATTGATGGTGTCCTTTGCCTTATAGATACTTTTCAGCTTCATGAGGTCCCATTTAACAATTGTCAATCTTAGAGCCTGAGATATTACTCTTCAGTTCAGGAATTATCTCCTGTACCAATGCTTTCAAGGTTATTTCCCACTTTCTTTTGTATTAGATTAAATGTATCCAGTTTTATGCCCAGGTCTTTAATCCACTGGGACTTAAGTTTTGTGAAAGCTGATAAATATAGACCTATTTTCATTCTTCTGTATGCAGACATTTGGTTAGACTAGCATCATTTGTTGAAGGTGCTTTCCTTTTCTATTGTATGGTTGTGATTTCCTTGTCAAAACTCAAAAAAAGATAGGGAAGGCCAGTACATACTAACTAAAGAAAATTCCCATTAAAAGGGTAATCCAATTCTAAATATTTATGAACCAAAATGGCACCTAAGTTCATAAAAGAAATACATCTACTCCTACATTTAAAATGAAGAAATACCCTACATCTAAAATCACATACTGACCCTAACATGATATTAGTGGATGAGTTCAATATACCACTCTTGATAATGAGTATGCCACTCTATAAAAAGAAATACTAAACAGGAATACAAAATTAAATTAAGATAATAAATCAAAGGTCATGTACAGATATCTATAGAACACTCTACCCAAACACTAAAGAATATCTTATCAGAATGTTTTAGATCAGTGGTTCTCAACCTGTGAGGTGCACCTCATTTTGGGGTCACATATCAGATATCCTGTATATCATATTTTTTCATTATGATTCATAACAGTAGCAAAATTCTACAATTCTACATATGGAGTAGCAACAAATTTAATTTAATGTTTGGGGGGTCACCACAGCATGAGAAAATATATTAAAGGGTCACAAGATTAGAAGGTTGAGTGCCACTATCTTAGAACTTTCTCCTGAATTGACAACAAATTAGTACAAAGAGCAAGCCTATGTTTTTTTTGAGACTCAGGGTTACACTATGTAGCATTGGTTGACCTAGAACTCATGATGCAGAACAGTCTGAGTTTGAACTCAAAAAAAAATTTTCCTGCCTCTGCCTTTTGAGTACTCATATTAAAAAGGTATGCAACCACAACTAGTGCAAGTCTTAATATACATAGGAAAATTGAAACAACACTTTGCATCTTCTCTGAATACAATGGATTAAAGCTATTAATCAACATCAATAGAAATTAAAGAAATATACAAACTCATGGAAGCTGAATAACTCACTACTGAATGAAAATTGGGGCATGAGAGAAATGACAAGACATTAAAACCTTTTTAGAATTGAATGAAATTGAAAACACAAGATACCAAAACACAACGAAGGTACTTCTAGAGACAAGTTCATAGCACTAAGTGACTACATTTAAAAAATTGAAGAGAAATTATACTAGTAACTTAATGATGTGAAGTCTCCAAAGAAGCAAGAGTAAATAACATAAAAAAATAGTAGATGGGAAAATATAAATACAGGACAGATAAACAAACAATACAGTATAAAGAATCAAAGTATAATGAAACAAAGATTTTGTTTTTTGACAAAATCAATAGTGTTTTTAAACCTTTAGCCAAATTATCCAAGAAAACACAGAGAAGACAAAACAAACAAGCAAGCAAACAAACAAAAACTAAAGAAGAAAAAGACATAACAGACAACAAAGACATTCAGAGTCTTAAAAGAGCATATCTGAAATCTGTATTCCACTCAAATGAAAAATATAAATGAAATAGATGGGATTCTTCATGTATCTGAACTACAAAAGTTATGAAATAGAAGCAATAATTAGAATTTTCCAACCACAAACAAACAAAAACCCTGGGCTAAATGGATTCAGCATTTAGCCGAGAATTCTACCAGACTTTCAGCCAATATTTATCAAATGTAAAAGTGACTTCTATTCTCCTACAGTAATTGTCCTCTCCAAGGCTTACTGCCTCAGTTGGCTAACCTATGGCTAGGCCTGGAAGTCTCTAGCCTCAGAATGATCTTCTCTAGGCCTGGAATACTTTCAGCCTCTGAGACTTACTGCTGAATAGCTTATTCTTTCTAGTTCTGTATGGACTGCTTTCCTCTCTCTTCTTGTGAGAATTGGGCATATCCTCTTCTGTCAAGTCTTTATTTTATTTACTACTTTATCTATCACTCAAACATCACTTTCAAATATGGGTGCTTCCTTCTACAAACTAATTGTACATTCATCATTTGGGATTAAAGTTATGTACTAAAGTCATGTTTGTATTCCAGCTGGAGGGATTAAATGTGTGTTAAGGCTGTACAGTGGTGGTACACTCCTTTAATCCCAGCACTTGGGAGGCAGAGGCAGGCAGATTTCTGAGTTTGAGGCCAGGCTGGTATACAGAGTGAGTTCCAGGACAGCCAGGGCTACACAGAGAAACCCTGTCTCAAAAAACAAACAAACAAAACAAAAAAATGTGTTCTAAGGGTGAGCCACATCACAACTAGAAGCAGGTTTTTTTGTAAGACCCTGTGAGACCCTCAGAGAGTCTTAGCCCAGATACTCTACCCCACAAACCACAGATTGACATAGATTGCTGCAATAACATGAGGTTTCTTGATCCAACGTGCATGGCCAATGCACATGGGGTTGCTCATCCTGGTAGGAAGAGGCAACCAAGAACTCAGAAAGCACACATCTTTCATACTTTACAGAGGCAACAGGGCTAGTTGGTTTATTCTGATTGGTGCAGTATCAAACAAAGGATCTCTTCAGGCATCGATTGGCTTGCTCAAGGGGGCTGCTCTTGGCTACATTTGCCCCCTTACCTAGCTCCTATACCTGGAAGGCTCCTGGAACAGGGCAAGCTGGAAAGTCCAGGAATTTTTTTAAGGTCAGGGTATTGTTGCAGGGAGGGGTAGAACGTCTAATCTTGTCCTTACAGGTTATGTTTTGGTCAGCTTTTAATTCATTCCAGCCCTCCTGACCTTTGTTTTTCTTATACAAGCAGATGTCTCTACTATAGATAGTTCTGGCTTATTGAAAGTCTTGTTTTTACTTTTACTTCTACATCTCCAGAACTTTGTTTTTCAATTTATTACTTCATAACAAAATGCTTTCTGATAAGAATTCAAATGAACCCATAACAAAAGTGGCTATGTAGGAAGAGACATAGAGTTTATACCTGGGCTCTATAACATGGATTGACTAACACTCAAAAAGACTGATCTGGCTACAGCTAATTCTGAGTGTCTGATCTGCCTACAACAGAGGTAAACACTGAACCCTAGATATGACATGGTGTGACCAGAAAGCAACCTGGTAGCACGTTTACTTCATTGAACTGATTTCTCCTTTGTCCTTATTGTAGTAGATACTAATTCTGGTTATAGCTTTGCCTTTCCTGTATGTCAAGATTCTACTAGCCATGGATTTACAGAATACCTTATCCATAATCACAGCATTCCACACAATATTGCTTTCTGACCAAGAAACTCACTTCATAACCAGAGAATTGTGACACTGGATCTATGATCATGAGATCCACTGGTCTTACCATGTTCCCCACTATCCTGAAAAAGCTGGCTTAATAAAAAGAAGGAATGGACTTTTGAAGGCACAGATATAACACCAATTAGAAGGAAGCAGACCAGATGTTGGGCAGGGTTCTTCAGACAACAGTATATGCTTTGAATCAGCACCTAATATATGTTACATTTTTTTTCCTATAGCCAGGATCTACAGGTCCAAAAACCAAGAGGAGGAAAGGGGAATGGTTCTACTTACTATCGCTTGTAGAGTAGGAAAATTTTAGCTTCATGTTCCCACGACCTTAAGTAATGCTAGCCTAGAAATTTTAGTTCTAGTGTAGGGAGAGCTCCTGCTTGAAGACACAATTAACATTTGTTTTAGTCAGGGTTTCTATTCCTGCACAAACATCATGACCAAGAAGCAAGTTGGGGAGGAAAGGGTTTATTCAGCTTACTTCCACATTGCTGTTTATCACCAAAGGAAGTCAGGACTGGAACTCAAGCAGGTCAGGAAGCAGGAGCTGATGCAGAGGCCATGGAGGGACATTCCTTACTGGCTTGCTTGAGTTCCAGTCCTGACTTCCTTTGGTGATGAACAGCAATGTGAAAGTAAGCTAAATAAACCCTTTCCTCCCCAACTTGCTTCTTGGTCATGATGTTTGTCAGGAATAGAAACGCTGGCTAAGACAACATTCCATTGAAGTTTAAACTTTCCCTAACCACTTTGGGCTTTTGATGCCCTTAAGCCAATTGGGTAAGAAAGGAATAAGAGTGTTAAGGGGAGTGATTAATTCAGAATACCAAGAGGAAAGTGAATTACTTATTCACAGTGTAAGTACAAAAGATTGTCCAGAGCATAGGAAATCTATTAGTGTCTCTTGGTGCCACCATGTCCTGTGATTAAAGTAAAAAACCACAACAACTTAATCCAGGCAGGATGACAAAGGGCACCAACATATGAGGAATGAAGAATATCTATGTCACTCCTCCAGGAAAAGAGCCAAGACCTGCTAAGTTTCTTGACAAGGGTGAAGGAGTGGGTAGTAAAGGAAGGTAGTGATATATACCAGCTAAGGTCATGTGACTAGCTGCAGGAATGAGGATTATAGTTAACATGAGAGATTCTGTCATATTTTTAAGAATGTGCTTGTATAGATATTTGGGGTTTTTTTTCACTCATTTTTATCATATAATGCAACATCAATTCAGAGAATATCAGTAATTACTTTATTTAAATTAGAGATGCTAAAAAATTATCCCCTTAAGGGACATCACCTATTATTCTATCATTTATAATGTGTTTGGAGTTACACAAGGGGTAGTTTTTATGTTTTGCCTAGTTGTAACCTGGATAAAATATATAAAGAATTTGCTATTTTGCATTGGATGATTACATCATGTTAGGCATTATTATGATGTTCTTATTGTTTCAATTTGAAAATTAAGTGTGAAATAACAAGATATGTTTGTGTATCAAGTTGACAAGGAATGGATTTGTGATGGGTATTCTTGGCTGTCACCTCGACTATGTCTGGACTTAACTAAAACCTGTGTGACTGGGTATTCCTGTGAGGAAGTTTTTCTTAATGAAATCATCTGTAGTTTGGAAGACCTACTTTTATTCTTGATCTTTTTGAGGTTGTAACATACTCCTTTAAACCAGATCTTCAGTGGTAGAAAGATCCACATGTTCTACTGGCAGGCTATATAAAATATATGGAATAAGTGAGCTTTTGATCTTTTCTTGATTGTTCTCCCTCTCATGGAAAAAATGCATTCTTTCACTGCCATTAGAGTCTACTGATTTGAGATTCTGGTGTATACTGAAGACCTTCAGCCTCATGGGCTAAACAACTAATAAATTCTGGGACTTAGCATTGGTAGACAGCCATCGCTTGCCTAGATGGACCACATAAACTGTAAGCCATTCTAAAAAAAAATTAAAACTTTTACATGTATGTATTTATTCTATGAGTTCTGTTCCTCTAGATAATCTAATACACAAGAGAAACAGAAAAGCCTGTAGTAATACAAGGCACCAAGAATGGCACATAGACGTTATGCTTTAATTGATAAAAATTTTCCATGTTGGAATAAATGATGCCAAAAATACCATATTTAGATTTCCAGAATGTGAGATGAGTGATGGGAATTAAAATATTTAGTAAACAATGGCCAAGATTCCCCAAATAAAATGAAAGACAATCAGTACACAAAAAAGTTTTAAACACTCCAAGTTAGATATATTCAAAGTCGTTCACACTTAGGTACATCATGACAAACCTTTCAAATGCACAGAACTAAAAGACAATAGCTTTTTATCTACAGGAAGACATTGAAAGTAACAATAGTACAAGTATATGTGTAATCATCAAACACTAATAGACAGAACTTTACCCAACTACTTAACAAAATAACATTAAGAAAGCAAGAATAAATTGCCAGTAGCGTGTTTTATGTCAGTAATTTGTATGAATATCATTGATATGTGTTATTGAAATTGAGGTCATATTAACCCAAAATAATATGTTCAATGTAATGCTTTAAAGAAAAGATTAAGAACATATTTTAAAATACATAGTGAGAACATAAAAATATATAAAAAGAAAAGGCTAAGAAGATGACTTAGTGGATAAAGCACAAGTACCTAAATTTCTATCAACAGAATCCACATAAAGCAGGGTGTGGTAACATAAATCAGTACTCCCAGTGATCTCAGTCATCAGATGGGAGGTAAAGACATAAAAAATCCCCAAAAATTCCTAGGCCAGATAGTTTGGTGTATAAAATAATAAACAATGGATACCCTGTATCATATAAGACAATAGATAAGGAATATATTCCTAGGGTGTCTATCGATCTTCACACACAGACTGTGGCTTATTTACAGCTGCATCCATGTACATGAATATACAAACACTAAGAAATACAAAAAATAAAAAAATAAAAAATAAAAGGAAACTATACCATGAATATTTCTGCTTAATACAAGAGAAATATATAATGGCTTATTGCAGGGTTAAAAATATGAAGTGTGCAATTTGCAGAAAAATAGTGTATGTAAATTAATTTTCTCAATCATTACATATAATCAATTATTTTTAATGTAAAAAATTGCTTTAAATGAAATAATATAAATAAAAAGGCTACATTTATTATGTTATAGATCTACAAGTTAAAAATCCAATATACTTCTCAATAAGTTATAACAAATGTACAAAGGCCAGGAATAGTAGCATACACCCTTTATAATAGCCCTCCAGAGGCATGGGTTTATGGATCTCTGTGATTTTGAGGTCAGTCTGTTTTACAGAGTGAGTTCCAGAACAACCAAGTATCCAGGTCTATACAATGAAGCCCTGTCTCAATTAAAAAAAAAAACAAAAAACAAAAAACAGAAAATGATAAGCACTAATGTATACTTGTGTAGATATTTTCAAGGAAAAACTACTCCCAAGGACTTTCTACTTTCTGGATACTAGTCACATACCATAACTAGTGGAGTCATATTGCCATTTTTAAAGCCCATATTATTATTATTATTATTATTATTATTATTATTATTATTATTATTATCATTATTATTTTACCTTTGTTCTTGACTTGTGTATTTTTCAGACTGACTATCCTCAGGAAATATTTTCCATTTAGAAGATATTGGGTGATCTAACTAGGCCTACTTAAAAAAAAAATTCTAAGAAATAAGCCTTCAACCCTAATGACATCTTTATCTTCCATCTGAAAGACAAATGAGGGTTTTTTAAATTTAAGTTCCAGGAAATACAGTCTATCACGACAGAGAAGATATGGTAGCAGGAGTTCAAAGCTCTAGCCACACTGTATCTATAGTCTGTATGCTACTGTTTAGCTCTCTTTCTCCTTTTAATTCAACCTAAAGCCCCAGTACATGGAATGATGCCTCCACAGTCAGGGACTTAATTAATCTAGATAATAACTTATAAGAATGTCCTGAAGCTAACATAATATAAATAATTCCTCAAAGACATCCAAAGGCTTGTCTCCTTAGTGGTTCTAGGTCCTGTGGAGTACATAATACAAGCAATCTAACAACCACAATATATACATTAGTATTTACATAGGGCAGAGATTATTGTGTAAAAACCTATGACCCTCATTTAATACTTAAGACTGCTCTCCTACTGTATACTCAGACTGTGTTTAACATGGCTTTAAGATAACAGAACAAACAACAACATGTGTCTTGGATTTCTCATGTAATCAATATTTATAATCTAAGCTAATGTATAGCTGTGATCTTAAGTCCTCTTTATGACACTAGACCAGAACAAAGCATGTGTGCTCTGATAATCATTTGCTAGAAATAGGTACAACTGGGTTGGTATAATAAGGGTTGAAAGCAGTCTTATCAAATGATATCTACCCTAAGCACAACATTTGGATATTGCTTAATAAACAATGGCTTTTGCAAAAACAAACAAACAAAAAAAAAAAACCTATGACCCTAAACTTGGTATCTACAAGTAATTTCGGTTTAAACACACAAATTGGTTAGCAAAAAATATTGTATCATGTATAACAATTACCAAAGAAACCCTGAAGCTACAAATGGGCCTTAAAGAAAAAAATATATTAAAATGTATCATTGATACTTTAAATCATTTATCAAGAAGATAAAAATATATGTTCACTTAATAAATAAACTCAATGTGAGTGCATTTATTAAAACCAGAATTAAACAAAAAATTACTATTAAAAATTAATATTGACTATAATTATAATCTATTTTCTCTAAGCATTATCAATCTTGAATGAAACTTATAAGAATACAAAATATTTAATAATGCTCCAGTCAACCTAAGTTAACAGAATTTAGACTACTGAAAACAAAATCTTTTTCTGTTCATATGAAACTTTCTCCTGAGCAGACTATATGTTAAACCACAAACAAATATTAACAAATTATTCAAGAAATATTCATTCGAGCCTCCGAGTGACTGTTGTGGATTCGCAACCCTCTCTGCCCCTTCCCTGCATGCGGAGAGCCTGCCTTAAGGGAGTGCTTTAACTCAGGAATTGAAGAGGGACCAGCCAGGAGGCACAGGCCTCAAAAGTCCCAGGGCAGCCTGGTCAGGATTCTTTCTACCTCAGACCACACCTAGGAGGGACAAAAGACCCACAGCCCTCACTGCACCTTTCCTGCAAGTGGAGATCCTGTCTCCAAGGCATGTTTTGACCACAGGATTCAGGACTGACAACTGATCCACAGCCATCTGTGCCCAGAAATTATCAGAGGAGAGCTGATCTCCCAGAAGTGCTGACACCAGCCTACAGACCCACAAGAGGAACAAACTCTAGTCAGAGACAGCAAGAACATCTATCACCAGAGATCAACAGATGGTGAAAGGCAAATGCAAGAATGTTTTCAACAGAAACCAAGACTACTTGGCTTCATCAGAACCTAGTACTCCCACCACAGCAAGTTCTGGATATCCCAAAACACCTGAAAAGCATATCTCACAATGGTGCTAGAGGAATTTAAGGATATGAATAACTCCCTTAAAGAAATACAGGAGAGCACAGGTAAAGAGGTACAAGCCCTTAAAGAGGAAACAAAAAAATCCCATGAAGAATTACAGGAGATCATGAGTAAACAAGTAGAAGCCGTTAAAGAGGAGACACAAAAATCCCTTAAGAAATAACAGGAAAACACAAACAAACAGGTGAAGGAATTGAGCAAAACCATCCAGGACCTAAAAATGGAAGTAGAAACAAGAAATCACAAAAAGAGACAACTCTGGAGTTAGAAATCTTAGGAAAGAAATCAGGAAACATAGATGCAAGCATCCCCAACAGAATACAAGAGATAGAAGAGAGAATCCCAGAGGCAGAAGATACCATAGAAAACATTGACACAATAGTCAAAGAAAATGCAAAAGTTCCTAACGCAAAACATCCATGAAATCCAGGACACAATGAAAAGACCAAACCTTCCAATAGTTTCAATGTATCTGCTTTGATGTGGAGGTCCCTGATCCACTTGGATTTGAGCTTTGTA
>NC_045030.1:109121813-109151451 GCF_008632895.1 Mastomys coucha | reverse complement strand
AGAGGCCCTTGGCCCTGTGAAGGTTCTGTGCCCCAGTGTAGGGGAATGCCAGGGCCAGTAAGCAGAAGAGGGTGGGGTGTTGAACAGGGGGAATGGGGAGGCAACAGGGGTTTGTTGTTGTTTTTTGGTTTTGTTTTGGTTTTTTGGGGGTTTTTTTGGAGGGGAAACTGGGAAAGGAGAAATCATATGACATGTAAATAAAGAAAATATCTAATAAGAAATCAACTATAAAATTCTTAAAATGGTAAGTGTTTAATAAAGCTTAACTATATAAAAAAGAAATATTCGTCCACTTGATTTATGACTCAAATACAATTGTATTAGCCAAATTATCATCACTTTGACAGAATTCTTCAGTAAAGAAACATGAAAGAGGAAAAATTGATTTTAGCTGGTATATTCAGAGAATTAAATCCATGGGATTAAACCTAGTATTTGGAGCTTGGGAAAAGGCTAAACGTGTCTGTGAGTACATGCCGGAGCAAAACTGTTCACTTCATGAGCCAGGAATAAGAGATAGAGAATCATGGAAGAATTGTCTAGGAACAAATTATTCCATTCTGAGACACATAAAGTGAACTATTTCCTCTATATAGGACATACCTCTAAATAGTTTATTAAGATAGGTTTATTTGCCTAGTTTCCTTCTCTGTGGCTGTAATAAAACACTGAGTAATAGTAAGTTGAAATGAAAAATAGTTTATTTGGCTTATAGTTTATCATCAAGAGAAGCCAAGGCAAAAACTCAAGGCTTTGGAAACCAATCTTCTAACATATTTTCATTTTCTATGTCCAAACCATAACATTTTGACTATGGGCCACTAGGGCTCATGTACATTATACAGTAAAAAATTAATTCAGTTCTTTTCTAGTAGTCTCCATAATTCTAATTAATACAATATTGTTCAAAACACCTAGTCTAAAATCTTCTCTGATACTTAAGGTATACCCCTATAAAATTTAAGAAATTAGTTCCAACTATCCAATGTACAAAATTGCACAAGGTAAAAATTCCCACCAAGAAGTAGAAAACACAAAAAGAATGGGGCCAAAGCAAGGTCACCATTCAGCTGAGAAAATATTAGATGCTGTGGCTTAATATCTAACACTAAAATCACAAGATGGGGTCACATGTGCTCCAAAAACTTGAGTGGCCAGAATGGTTTTGACATCTGTACGTGACCTTTGTCTTGGGTTGACTCTGTCTCATTTATATACTTTTAATGTCAGTAGTTCCAAGTTTCAGCATCTGTACCTTCCAAGAGTCTCTCTAATACACCATTGTAGAGGAGTTTTAACCCAGCAACATGGCTTCTCTGGCAAGGGATCATATCCAAGACTGTGTGATCTACCTAGATAGAATATAGGAAGCAGAACTCAAGCAGACCTCTGAGTTCAAGGCCAGCCTGGTATAGAACAAGTTTCAGTTAGAAAAAAATCATAGGTATAGGTGTGGTGTTATACATTCCACTCACGAGGCAGACGCATGCAGATCTCTGAGTTCTAGGCAGTCAATTTCATTGAGTCAGTGAGTTGGAAGGCAATGCAGTGAAGTGGAGTTTGTGGCAGTTAAGTTCATGGAGTTCAGAGGCAGTTTTACAGGAGCAGTTTTACAGACAGGTTGCAGACAGAACAAGCTAGATACCTGTGAAGACAGAATAACCCAGAGAAGGAACCAAGCAATTAGAACTGATTGCTAGAGTTAGTTTGACACTAATCAGAGCAATTCAGTGAGAAGCTGAAAGAAGCCAAATTAAATGGGTCAGCTTGTAGAGGATGTTGAACCAGGCAGCCAGAGTTCAGAAAGATCTAGAAAGGGTGAGCTGATTGAGCAGTAACCCTCCAAAACTACAAATGCTTCAGGTGAATAAAAGATACTTTTACACAGACAGCATTAGCTTTATCCTTACAGCAAAATACATCAAGTATTCAGGAGTTTTCTACAAAGACTCTTGCCTTATATTGCCTAGGCATTCCTTTGAAATCTTGGGGGAAACCTAAATGCTTCCATCAATCTTGCATTTTCCATGTCTGCAAAATAGCCATCACATGTATGATGCCATGGTCAGTCACCATGATGTGTAGCTATCCAACAGCCATGGACTAACTGAGTTAACCTGAAAGTGGGTGCTGCAAACGAACGGGGGGGGGGGGGGACACGAGAAGGATGAGGCCAAGACAAGGTTCTGATCAAAGCTTCAAGTTTAATTCAACACTGCATTTTATATAGGGAAACCCACAGACCCATCCTTTGTTTCAGCTGGATTATGTTGCAAAGCAAGCTCAATTGGGCAGTCTATTATTCTAAATTCCTCTAGGAAGTTGAAGGTACAACCAAGGTGGATGACTAACCTAGCTCATTAAGCCCATTGTGGCAAGCATTCAAAGTCTGTTCAGCCTGCACAATGATGAGCAGCAACTGTTAACTCATCATTATACCAAGACTGTAGTGTATTCTGGAAGCCTCAATGACTGGAATGACTACAGAGGAAGACATTCTTTATAAAACAAATTTGTAGGTGACCATTTAAGCAACCTGTCTCAACACTCTTTTTTTTATGTTTTGGCCCACATTAGATGTGATGTGGAAAAATCCCTGAGATGTTCTTGAGGCATCTTTTTGAGGGTAATAACTACTTCAGCAGGCACATCTTTGTTCATTCCAATTTTACAGTATTTTCCTTTTTGACCAATCTAATACTTTTTCTAATATTTACCCTTCCAATTGACACTACCTCCCTGTATGTGTGCAAGTATGAGACCATCTATTGTTCCATAAGTAGCCTTTCAAGGTCCAGATCCTGAAGGAAAGTGTCTCTTCATCTCATAAGAGAAATAATAGACTAATAGCACTACCTAAAATTGACAAGCTAAAGCTTCTGCACTGCAAAGAACACTATCATTACAGTGGCAGCCTACATAATGGGAAAGTATTTGCACCAGTTGTATATCAAATAAAGCATTATGTCTAGAATACACACAGAATTTTTAAAAATGAAATATCACAATAAAAGGCCAATTCAATGATGGTATGATCAGTAAGCCTCACATTTTTTTTCAATATAGTTCTAGAAGCATTAGACAAACGAATAAGGCAGGAGAAGGAAATTAAAGGTATCCAAATAGAAAAAAAGGAGTCAAATTATCCCTACTTGAAGATGGTATAGTACTGTATATGATATTAAAAAGAAATAACCAAACACTGATAAGACTAATTATCATTTCAGCAATGTGGCAGGTTAAAAAAAATCAGCTTCACCTGGCAGTGGTGGCACATGCCTTTAATCCCAACACTTGAGGACTTCTGAGTTCAAGACCAGCCTGGTCTACAGAGTGAGTTCCAGGACAGCCAGGGCTACACAGAGAAACCCTGTCTCGAAAAAAAAAATCAGCTTTAAAAAATCAGTAATCTTTCTAAAAACCAGCAACACATACACTGAGAGAGGGAGATCATGGGCACACTCCCACTTACATTAACATCAAAGGCAATAAAATACTTTTGAATGAACTTAACATGGAGGTTAAAGATCTCTACAATGGACATTTCAAATCTATGAAGAAAGAGATTGGTAAAGACACTAGAAATGTAAAGGCATCCAATGTTCCTGTATTAGTACTGTTAATTTTATGACAATGACCATCTAGCCAAAGTCAATTTAAAGGTTCCTCCAATCTCAAACTCAAGACACATAATATTCTTCCCAGAAATAGATAGAAATAACATCCTAAAATTCATATAGAACCAGAAAAGACCCCATGTAGCCAGAACAATACTGAGACAAAAGAATACTGTAGGGATTGCTATTCCAGATTTCAAGATATACTAAGAAGCCATAATAATAAAGACAATTTGGGACTGCCATAAAAACAGACATGCCAGCAAAATTAAATAGAAGACTCAACAAAGAATACAAATAACTATAGCAATCTGATAGGTACTAAAGGGCAAAAAACATACACTAGAGAAAATATAGGGTATTAAACAAATTATTCCGGGAAAGGTGGATGTCCAAATGCAAAAGAATGGAATTAGATTCACATCTATCACCATGTAAAAAAATAAAATGTAAAAGGATCAAAGATCTCAATTGCAACTTGAAACACTAAAACTTCTAAAGGAAACATAAGCAGTACTCAAAAGATATAGGTATAGGAAAGAACTTTCTGAACAATATCCCATTTGCACAGAAATTAGGGCCAATAACTGACAAGTGGGAACTTATAAAACTAAAACAGTCCTGTAAGCCTAAGAAAATATTTGAGTGAAGAAGAAATCTGCAGAAAAGAAGGTAGTCTTTGCCAGCTATATATTCTATAAAGGATTAATATCCAGAAGAACTCAATAAACAGAGAACCGAGGAAACAAATGAACCAATTAAAATAAGCCAGGTCCTCTGTGTGAATCTGGTTTACAGTTTAGTGTTTCCAGTTTTGTGTTTTTATGGAATTCCCGAGTGAGTGAATGAGTGGGTCTCTGATTTTTCTTCCTTCTCTTGGCAATTTTCCTTCTGTTGGTTTGTCTTGGCCAATTCTGAAGTGATAGTTCTTGTTTTGTCTCATATTTTATTTTATTATACTTTTTTCCTTTCATTTATTCTTCTTTCATATATTCATCCTAACTACATTATTGTCTTCCTCCTCTCCTCCCACTTCCTTCCCCCACCTCCCTTCTACTGTGGATGCACTTTGCCTCCATTTACCTTTATGGAAAATAGACCTCCAGGGAAATCAAACAAAAGTGATATAAAAAGATACAATAAGAATAGGCACATACTCTCATTTCAAGGCTCAATGAAGCAACCCAGTAGAAGGAAAAGGTCCCTTAAATAAGCCAAATGGTCAGACACAGCCCTGCTTTCACTGTTAAAAGTCCCACAAGAACACCAAGCTACACAATCATAACATATATGCAAAGGGCCTAGTTCAGACACATACAGGCTCTCTGATTGTCAGTTGAATCTGTGAGCTCCTATGAACCCTGTTTAGTTGATTCTGTGGGCCATGTTTTTCTGGTGTCCTTGACCCAAATGGCTTCTACAATTCTCTCTCCCTTTTTTCCACAGGATTCCCCAAGTTCAGTCTAGTGTTCTCTGAATCTGCTCCTGTCAGTTTGCTGAATGAAACCACTCTGATGATAATTGTACTAGGTGTTGGTCTACTATGAGTATAGCAGAATATCATTAATAATCATTTCAATGTTTTTGCCTGACAGTTTTGGTTCTATACTAGGTCTCTGTGCTATTCAGCTTCTGGTTCCTGCCTCTCCAGGCAGTGTCAACAGTGGCCTTCCTTTTGTGGCATGAATCTTAAGTTAGACCAGTGATTTGTTGGCCATTCACACAAGTTCTTCACCAACTTTATCCCAGAACATATCGCAGCAGGACACAGTAGGTTGAAAGTTTCCTGGCTAGGTTGGTACCCCAACCCCTTTCCTGAAAGTTTTGCCTGGTTACAGAAGGCTTCCAGTTCAAGCTTCATATCCTCCCCGACTCCCCTTACTGGTAGGTTTTGTTAGTGTCACCCTCAGAGGTTTGCGGGAGTTTCCATTGTATTAGAATTCTACCTCATGTCAATGATCAGTTTTGACCACACAGGGTAAACTGAGTCAGGCAGCCAGTGAGGGTCAGTGCTGAGAGTTGCTGATGGGGTTTGGTCCAAACACTGACATGGGCTGCTGCCTGTGGCAGCTAGTGATTAGAGAAGAATAAGGGGGAAAATCAAACATTGCACACATACACAGAATGATGGAAGACAAGCTCCAGTAAGTTCACACATACAAATACACACACACATGCAGACAGACAGACAGATAGACAGACAGATATGCAAACAGAGAGATAGATGGACATATGCATATTCACACGCTGAATAGATGGAACAATTTCAAACAAACAGGCTCTAAGCATTTCACATATACATGCATAGATACATATATACACAAAGTTGGTAGATGGAACAAACGCCAACACACAGCCAGACAAGCATTACATATATTCATAAATAGGGATTTGATGGATGGAACCGAGTTCCAACACATTTCTACACAAACTTTACACATATACATAAAAACACATATGTATATGCACATGTACATGTGTACACTTGTACATGCATGTGTACATGTACACATACATATAGACATATAAACATATACACATAGGCATGTATTTATGTATATACATATAGACATATGTAGATATATACACATATATACATATATGCATATATACATACTATACATACACACATGTATACATATATATGTATGCAAAATTTGTCAAGCAGTATACAATATGATTACCTTTCTCTTCTAGTGAATGATGAAGAAAAAATAGTATATACACCCAATACCTTTATATACACATATATGTATATACCTATATACTTATATACATATGTACATACATATATCCATCCATACATATATGGATACATACTTATACACATATATGCATAAATATTTACATATAGACATATATGCATACATACATATATGCATATATTCATGCATATACATATGTACATATATACCTATATACATCTGTATATATATTATACATATGCAAAATCTGTCAAGCAGTATACAATGTGAGTACATTTTATTTTTCTTCTAGTGAATGATGAAGGAAAACAGTATGTCCCCCCATACCTTTATATACATGTATATGTATATACCTATATACTTATATACATTCATGCATATACATATATCCATACATGCATGTATATTTACATATATACATATATGCATATATTCCTGCATAAACATGTATACATGTATACATGTGTATTCATGTATATCTGTATATGCATATATACAAATATATACATACATGAATATATGCACATATATTGTATGTACACATATGTGTATATATGCATATGTATATGTATGCATGTGTGCACGTGTGCATGTATGCATATGTGCATGTATGCATGTATGCATGTGTGCATGTATGCATATGTACATGTGTATGTGTGTACATATATGCATATATACATATAGACATGCATGCATGTATACATATATATATACATTGATGTATAATACACCCACACTTATATGCACACAAATATACATATATGGATATATGCACATATGTACATATGCACATATATACACATAGTTGATAGGTGGAAGAAACAATGTTAAAACATAATCTCATACAAACTTTACATATATACATATATACACATAGTTGATAGAAGACCAATGTTCCAATAACTTTGTTTTCCTGTTTTACATATCCCAGAAAATCTTTGAGACAGTGTAAAATTACAGTTACATTCTATTTTGCTTCTAGTGAATGGCTATAAAAGCACAGTATATTCCCTAATACCTTAATAAGAAATAACATTATATAATACAGGTAAAGAAAGAAATGGTTCTTAAGAACCTATGTAAATTCATACCTAAGCAACTTATTATAAATTATATTGCCCCAATATAAGAGTTGCCTTAGTCATGACGTTTATTCACATATAGTATATTCCAGTAATACAATTCTTAGGCATATTTGCAAATACCTCTAAATCCCACTACAGAGATACTTGTACATTCATATCCACCTCTATCCACCTAAAAATGAAAACGACCAGGTTTCATGGTACCAAAAGGAATTATGGAAGCTTCCCAAAGAGGAAAATAACCAACAGTGCCACCCAACTATGACATCTGTAAACTACAATAATAACTAGCATGACATGGCACAGTAACCCTAAAACATGCAGTACTGGCACATATAATTTTCACTAACAGCTTGCTTGCTTTTTTTTTAGCAGAAGCTAGGAATTGTATTAATAAATTTCTGAGCCAAACATGATACTTTGGTCACAAAAGCATCTGTGTGGCTCCCCGTGCCCAAATGGCTTTGTACATGTGATTGAACACCCAGGTCAACCTAGACCATTTGTGTCCTGCAGCCAGTTCCCTCTCTTAAAGCTGACTCAGAAGGCCAGCCTTCCCAAGGCTAGACATCAGTCAAACCATTCACTTCCATAGAATAGCATCCCAGGACAGTCTAACCATACAGTACACCAGAGCCAGAAAGCCAGTTGAACTCTGTTTAATTGTTTCTCGAACTGATGTTGGTGCTGTTTAATTGTTTTGAACTGATGTTGGTTATTCACTGGAAGCTCCTCTTCCTGCCACGGCATTTGTTTAGATAGACTTCTGCTCTTTGAAGTACTTTTCGCGCATAAGTGCAGCCTTCTTTTTGTAGGGTAGTTTGTCCACATCAGCAGTCTTCGACCACATCTTTCCGGCAGCCTTGGCTATTTGCGTCACTGTCCAGTTGGGGTTTTCTTGCTTCAGCGTGTCGTAGTGGTCCTGGGCGAAGAGAAGGAAGGGAGAAGGGGGCTTCCGAGGTGTGTTGGGGTCTCTCACCCTTCTCTTCCTTCTTGGCCCCATATAATTCATCATTTCCTCCTGGTATCGGGCTTTGTCAAGCTTGGCTAAGGCTTCATACTTTGCCTTTTCACACTTTGAGATGGATCTCCACTTTTCCGAACACTTTCTAGAAAATTCCTTAAAGCCAAGGTTGGTGTGTGGGTGTTGCTTCTTGAATTTGTTTCTGAAATTCATCATAAAGTGGATGTAAGGAGAGACGTTTACCTTGGGTCTTGGCTGGGCTTCTTTTCCCATGTTTATATGATCATGAATTAGTTTGATAGAGCCTGCTGGTTTGGGTAATTCTGTCTCCACACCCGAGGAGCAGTGTAGGAGGTGCTCTACTTAGGGTGAAAGTTTCTCTGTGTGTGAGCCTCAGCCAGCGCTTGGCCTCTTCAGTACTGGTGAGCTTTGCTGGGTCAAAGGGAAATTGTGACGTCATCACCAAGCTGACCAATGCCAGCCAAGCTCAGTTATTGGCAGGTAGGCCCTCTTAGTGGTTGGTTTCTCCAGGGACTTTTTTTTCCTCTTAGGAAAGATGAAGGTTTATGTGAACCTTATTACAGTTGCTACTGACCCTAGGAATCTTTCCCTTTGGCTTCTTGAAGGCTGTGGGCTTTGCTCAGCCTCTGGAATCATTATATCCATCTCCCTCCATGGGTCATAACAAGGGCTGACTTTCTACATGTGATTGTCAAGATACTGCCTCCTCATCCTCCACACAGTCTAGAAATAATAAAAGCCTGCTGCACAAGGGGTTTAGTAGTAACTAAAAATAATCAGCTATGACAACTGAGACTTGGTTCCTGTCAGGACAAAATTGTTTAAAACCCAAGCACTCTGGCTCAGAGTCTGAATCCTTCATTTCTCTTGTCTCTCAGGTTAGGATCCAGTGGCCAGTTCACCTGCAATGAAGGCTATGAACTGCAAGGGTCCAAGCGTATCACCTTCTCTGCTTGTTGGCTGAGATGGAAGCAAGGCACTGTAGTAATCTAGTCTCAACCCAGAGAACACAGATTGGCAATAGATTGTTGCAATAACATGAGGTTTATTGATCCATGTATATGGGGTTGCCCACCCTCACAGGTGGGGTCAACCCCCAACACAGAAAGCACACATCTTTTATATTTTACAGAGGGCAGATTTCTGCAACAAGGCTAGCTGGCTCTGGTTGGTGAAACACAGGATAAAGGATCATCAGGCATTGGTTGGCTTGCTCAGGGGCTGTTCTTGGCTTAGTCAGCCAACTTCCCTATCCAGCTCTGCACCTGGCCTTGAAAAGTCCCTGGGAAGGGGCTGAGTAACTAGATGGTTGGGGGATTGTCATCAGGGTGACAGTTTATGGTCTTTTTCGAAGTTCACCACAGGAGGGGTTGGGGGGTTCTTCCGAGAATTGCTAATCTTGTTTTCATGGACCTTAACGTCATTGTGATCACTAGTTATTTTTGTTTTGGCCTTACTTAGCTTAGTCAGAATGGCCTGGTCATTCTGTCTCAACATTCTGACTATCAGAACTTTGTTTTTACAGAATGTCCTGGCTATCTCTGAAACACAAGTTCTCAGTGTCTGAAACTGCTGCTTGCTACTGTAAAACTATGTTTCCACACTGCTTGCTGTATACAAGAGCTGGAATATGGCTCTCTTATTTTACTTTATTTCTACATTCTCAAAAATTTGTGTTTTTTTTCACTTTATTACTTCAGCACATTGCTGAAGGGGTGGGTCTAGGCACAGCCTAATCCTCCTGTCTTCCTATTCCTTATGGTTCCCCTAGGATAGGAGTCTGTATTCCAACTCCCAACAATGGTCAGCAGCAGTTATGAATGGAAGTTCAAGGATCTAGCAGTTGCTCAGTCCCACAAGGATAGCAGAAAGAGAGAGAGAGAGAGAGAGAGAGAGAGAGAGAGAGAGAGAGAGAGAGAGAGAGAGAGAGAGAGTCTTCCAGTGTCCTTATGTAGGTCTCCTGCAGAAGATGTGGCCCAGATTAAGGGTGTGTGCCACCATGCCTTTAATCCTAGATGACCTTGAACTCAGAGATCTTCTTGTCTTAATCTTCCAGAATTCATAGCCACTATGCCTCAAGATCCCCATGCCAAGATCCAGGTCAGAAACTTATATCTCTCAGCCTCCAGATTAGGATCACTAGTGAGCCTTCCAATTTTGGATTGTAGTTCAGTCAAGATATAGTCAAGTTGACAACCAGGAATAGCCACTACAATCCAACCCTTGTCAACTTGACACAAATAATATCTCATGTCCACATGAAACAATAACATAATCATGAATATGCCTAACATGATAAAACTATTCCTCATACAATAGCAAACACATTTGTAAATTTACAATGGGGCAATGTCCCTTGGGGACATTCTTTTAGTGTCTCAACTTAAATACCAATTGATGTTAAAGAAACAAAGAAAGACAAATGCATTCTTAACAAAATAAGACAGAAGCATTCATATTACTTTATAATCCTCATTTCTGCGACTGATTACGTGACCTTAGCTGGTATCTATAACTACCTTCCTCTACTACCCATTCTGTATTTCCTTCCCCCTCAGCAAGCACCTCAGCAGGTCTTGGCTCTTTTCCTGGAGGATTGACCCATACCTTCATTCCTAATGAGTCTGCATCCTTTGTCATCCTGCTTGGATTAGGCTGTTGTAATTTCCCATTGACTTTACTCACAGGAGATAGTAGTACTAAGAGATGCCCTAAAGGATCTCCTGCACTCCTGACATAATCCTGCTTACCTCCATTGTGGAGAGGCAATCCAATTTCCCCATGGTAATCTGGATTTATCACCCTTCCTAACACTTGTATTCCTTTCTTAGCCTGTTAGTTTAAGGGCATTAGAAGCCCAAAATGACCAGGGGGAAGTCTGAGCTTCCAGTTCAATGGAATATTTGTTGTGGCTCCTGGTAGGAAAACTCCCCCTTCTGGAACCAAAACTTCTAGGCCAGCAGAACCTAGAGTTGTGGGGACAGGAAGCAAAACTTTTCCTAGAGGGTCACTAGGAGTGATACTGAGTGGAACTATTCCACTTTCTACCTCTTGATTCCTGGACCCATTGATCCTGGATATGGGGAAACTGTACCATAGATGCATATACTGCCTTCTGAAGAACTCTGCCCCAGACCTCCATGCTATTGCCACCTAACTGGCGCTGAAACTGTGTCTTCAAAAGGCCATTCCATCTCTTTATCAGACCAGCTGCTTCAGGATGATGGGGAACATGGAAATACCAGTGAATTCCATGATTGTGGGCCCACTTCTCTGGCTGTGAAATGAGTTCCTGGGTCAGAAGCAATACTGTGTGGAATACCATGATGCTAGAGAAGGCATTCTGTGAGTCCATGGATGGTGGTTTTGGCAGAAGCATTTCGTGCAGGAAAGGCAAATCCATAACCAGAATAAGTATACTCCAGTAAGAACAAAACGTTGTCTATTCCATGGGAGAAGTAGTCCCATGTAGTCAACCTGCCACGAGGTTGCTGGCAGGTCACCTCAAGGAATGTTGCCATATCTGGGGCTCAGTGTTGCTTTCTGCTGTTGGCAGATCTGGCATTCAGCAGCAGCTGTAGCCAGGTCAGCCTTGGTGAGTGGAAGTCTGTATTGTTAAGCCCAAGCATAACCTCCTACTCGACCACCATGACCACTTTGTTCATGTGCCCATTGAGCAATGACAGGCATGGCTGGGGAAAGAGGCTGACTGTCCACAGAACAGGTCATCTTATCCACTTGATTATTGAACACCTCCTCAGATGAAGTCACCTTTTGGTGAGCATTTACATGGGACACAAATATCTTTACATCCTTTGCGCATTTAGAAGGATCTATCCACATACTTCTTCCCCCATTATATTTCTCACCAATTTTCTAATCGTGATCTTTCCAAGTTCCTGACCACCCAGCCAATCCATTGGATATAGCCCATGAGTCAGTGAACAATTGCACATCTGACCATTGCTTCTTCTAAACAAACTGTAGTACCATATGTACTGTCCAAAGTTCTGCCAACTGTGAAGATTTTCCTTCACCTGTATTTTTCAGGGTTGTCCTGGAAAAGGGTTGTAATGCTGCAGCTGTCCACTTCTGGGTGGTGCCTGCATTACATGCAGAGTCATCAGTAAACCATGATCCACCAGTAAACTAGGTCCTAGTCTTCTCTTTTTCATTCAGCCAATCATGGGGAACACCGAATGAGGTTATAGGTTCATGCTTGGCAGCAGATGGCATTGTAACAGGACTAGAAACCACAGACATTTGAACAACTTCTTCATGTAACTTGTTTGTGCCCTCAGAACCCGCTCTGGCCCGATCACGTATATACCACTTCCATTTGATAATAGACTGCTGCTGTGCATATCCTACTTTATGACTTGGAGGGTCTGATAGCACCCAGCTCATGATGGGCAGTTAAGGTCTCATAGTAACTTGGTGTCCTATTGTCAAATGTTCAGTTTTCACTAAGGTCCAATAGCAGGCCAAGAGCTGTTTTTCAAAGGGAGAATAGTTGTCTGCAGATGATAGTAGAGCTGTGCTCCAAAATCCCAAAGGTCTCTTCTGTGATTCACCTACAGGGGCCTGGCAGAGGCTCCAAACAGCATCTCTATCTGCCACTGACACCTCAAGTACTATTGGGTCTGCTGGATCATATGGTCCAAGTGGTAGAGCAGCCTGCATAGCAGCCTGGACCTGTTAAAGAGCCTTCTCCTGTTCCAGGCCCCAAAGAAAGCTAACACCTTTCCAAGTCACTTGGTAAATGGGCCTGAGTAGCACACCCAAGTGAGGAATGTGCTGTCTCCAGAATCCAAAGAGAACCACTAAACATTGTGCTTCTTTCTTGGTGGTGGGAAGGGCCAGGTGCAATAACTTATCTTTCACCTTAGAAACAATATTTCTGCATGCCAAATACTACTACAATCCTAAGAATTTCACTGAGGTAGATGGTCATTGAATTTTGGTTAGATTTATTTCCCATCTCTTATATGTATATGTGTTACCAATGAGTCCAAAGTGGTTGCTATTTCCTACTCATTTAGTCCAATCAGCATAATGTCAACAATATAGTGCACCAATGTGATATTTTGTGGAAGAGACAAATGATCAAGATCCCTTCTAAGTTATGACACAAGACAGGAGAGTTAATATATCCTTGAGGCAAAACTGTAAAGGTATATTGCTGGCCTTGCCAACTGAAACCAAATTGCTTCTGGTGGTCCTTATGGACAGGTACTGAGAAGAAGGCATTTACCAGATCAATAGCTAGATACCAGGTACTAGGAGATATGTTAATTTGCTCAAGTTACAAAACTACATCTGGTACAGCAGCTGCAATTAGAGTTATTACCTGATTTAGTTTTCAGTAGTCAATTATGATTCTCCATGATCCATCTGTCTTCTGCACTGGCCAGACAGGAGAGTTAAAGGGAGATGTGGTGGGAACCACCACCCCTGCATCTTTCAAGTCCTTGATAGTGGCAATTATTTCTGCAATTCCTCAAGGAGTATAATACTCTTTTTGATTCACTATTTTCTTTGGCAGAGGCAACTCTAAAGGCTTCCATTTAGCCTTTCCAACCCTAATAGCCCTCACTCCACAGGTCAGGGAACCAATGTGAGAACTCTGCCAATTCCTTAGTATATCTATCCCAATTATACATTCTGGAACTGGGGAAATAACCATAGGATGTGCTCAGGGGCCTTCTGTACCTACTGTGAGTTGTACATCAGTCAAAACTCCATTTATCACCTGTCCTCTATAAGCCCCTTACTTTAACTGGAGGGTCAGAATGTTTCTTGGGATCTCCTGGAATCAGTGTCAATTCAGAACCAGTATCCAATAGGTCCCAGAAAATCTGATTATTTCCTTTACCCCAGTGTACAATTACCCTTGTAAAAAGCTGTAGGTCCCTCTGGGGAAGAATTGGAGAAAGGCTAACAGCAAAACTTTTAGAGGTGTCATATCAAGATCCTCCCTCAGGAGAACCTGGCCACACCTTCATTCCAAGGGTTCTGGGTCTGCAAACTGGCTCAAGTCTGGAAATTGATTCACTGGCCGAGACTTCCTTTTGCCAGGATCCAGTGTAGCCTTTCATTCATTTGTTTGAGAATTTTCCTGTTTATACAGATCAAACAGATACGCAGTAGGGTTCCTATCTAATTCATGCCTGGAAACATCAAGGCCAGTACCAAAGGTCCAAAGGAGTCATGTCATTATAAATTTTACCTCTCCTGTGTTTACTATTATGGGGTATGTGATTGTAAACATTGTTTTGTCTATGCTGCCCATTATAATAACTATGATCACCTTGTCTCTGCCGATTCAATGCTGCCACCTGGTCCTTGTTACCTGGGGGCCCAATTAAACCCATTGAATTTAATTCATCTAATTGAGCAGCAGCATCTCCAACCCTAAGGTCTAGGACAAGGAAAAGGGCAAGAACAAAACCCTTCAAATGTGCTGGTGCCCCTCTCACCAGTTTGCGTCTTATAGGACTGGTGAAGGGCATATCTTCTGGGCCTTCCCATTATGGAGGATTAGGTTTTACACGATGTATTCACTCTAGCATTGCAATTTCCCTAAGCCTTAAAATCCCTTCATCAACACTAAGCCAAGGGACATCAGGCATCTCCAACTCCTTTTCATTGGGCCATCTTTTGATAAACACTTCAGCCAAACATTCAAACTTCTGACACCTTTTTAAACTGTGCAAGCTTTCATATTAAACCTAGACTTTCCACTCATAGGGCCCATGTCAATAAACTCAGCCTGATCTAGTTTTATGTTTCTTCCACCATTATCCTACACCCTTAAAATCTACAAATATTCCCCAGACTTCTGCTTGAATGAATTAGCAAACTCATTAAGCTCCTTAGTAGTGTATCGAATTTCCTCACAGACTACACTTTCTACCTCCCCTCTAGGGGCCTGTTTTGCCTTTAGTCTGGTTATAGGTCTAGAAGAAACTATTGGTGGGTCTTGAGAAACATCAGTATTGTCTTGTCTGGCATTTTCTTCATCAAAAGTCACGGCTGGTTTATTAGACTCTAAGGGATTAAATTTCCTTATGTGAAAGAGGCATTATTTCAAGGGATGGGGCTGAGGGTACTACTTCCTCATGTGGGGCAAGCCCTTGATAATCTGAAGATTCAAAATTTTCAGATTCAACAGGGTCTTCCCACACATCCCCATCCCAAGTTATAGGATCCCATTCTTTGCCAATTGATACCCTTACTTCAACTGCTAACAGCCTCTGAGGCTGAGACTTAAATTTTTACTGTAATTCAGTCAACCTTATCATGAGGGCTTCAGTTTGATTTTCTGCAACTTGAGTTCTATGGCTGTTGAAGAGATCCATCTCTTCAAGGATACACTTAGCAACTTTTAGATTGTTTACTTGTGTCTAGAGCTGTTCTATTTTATCATACAACTCCTTCTTTTCCTTCATAGTTTTTTTCCCAAGATGCTAAGAACAACAAGCCAACAAAATCATTTTCCGATTTTCCCCCAACTTATAGAAAGTTTTGCACACTGAATCACCTAATTCATCAAGATAATCAAGGGTATTAGCTTCTTTATGATTGAAATATAGTTTCAACCACAGGTCTTCAATATTCTCCAAGCTCCCAGGAGGGAGAGAATCTAGAGAGGTTTCAATAGTTGGAGGTGCTAGTGAGTTATCAAACCAACTCCAGATTTTTAAAAGATTCATTCTATATTTCTGCTCCTCTAGAACCTCTCCTGTTACCAACTTCTGTATTAGTCAGGGTTCTCTAGAGTCACAGAATTTCTGGGTAGTCTCTACATAGTAAAGGAATTTGTTGATGACTTACAGTCTGTAGTCCAGCTCCCAACAATGGTCATCAGCAGCTGTGAATGGAAGTCCAAGGATCTAGCATTTGCTCAGTCCCACAAGGTAAGCAGGTGAAAGAGAGAGAGAGAGAGAGAGAGAGAGAGAGAGAGAGAGAGAGAGAGAGAGAGAGAGAGAGAGAGAGAGCAATTAACAGCTTTCTAATTGAAGTTGAGATCCTTTCCACAAGAGTGAAATCATGCCTAGTCCTGGAAACCTAGCTAACCATTGTGGGTTAGTAAAGTGATGGATCTTGGAAATCATGCCAGCACTAAATACCAAGCCAAATATCTAGAAAGAATGAAGTCATGGATCTCTGGGGAGAACCTATAACCACCAATGTACTAAACCAGAATAATCCTCAATTACATTTTAAATACCTGTTTTATACCCATAGATAAGTATAGTATTCATCATACATCAAGAAAACATCTTTTTGTGACAAAAGCCATTACAGAAAAAAACACAACTAATCAAAATGCAGATCTGTAGAAGCCAGTCCCAATAGATACATTTACAACACATCTCCTGAAACCTTCTGATAAAAGGGTCAGAAAGCTTGTAAGAGCCAGAGGACCATTGAGTTTGCTGTGAGACCATCCATCCTAGTAATGTCAGATGCTATATCCTTTAAAGACTCACCAAAATGACTGCCTAAACATTACAAAATCAACAATAGACATACAAAAGTCATGAGGAAAGTCCAGAAGGGCTCCAAACCCACACAAGGAACTACAAGCAATTAGGAAAGCTGAAAGTGGGAGAAACTGGTTTTCCCATAGAAGTGCATTTCAATTGGTTATCTAATACCAAAATTTTCAGCCCTGAAAACATACATACAAGTTCTATTGTAATATTATACAGATTAAGTATGTTATCTTTAGAAATATTATATATTCATACATATATGCATATAACAACAATTAATAAAAAAGAATCCATGAATTTGAAAGCATTCATCCAGGGTTATGTAAGAAGATTTGGAGGAAGCAAAATATAAAGAGAAATTATGTAATTATATTATAATCTCCAAAATAAAAGAAAAAAACTACATTTTAAAGGGCATTAAAATCAGCAATAGAGAAAAGTCGAGTCACTTATGAAGGCAGGGTTAACTTATAAAGGTAAGGCTGAGAGAATAAAACCTGATGATTCCTGAGGGTCTCTCATCTCCCAGGTCAGGAATCATCAGGCTTTTTTCTACCTGCCTTGCCTTTATAAGTTAGCCCTGCCTTTGTAAGTGACTTGACTTTTCTCTATTGCTGATTTAATGTCTTTTAAAATGTAGTTTTTTTCGGGACTCAAAGTGGGAAGGGGAGAAATGCCCAACAGTGGGGAGAGGAAACTAGTAGAGTCCACCTCCAGTAGAAAGACAGGGCATCAAGTGAGGGATGGGGTTGCTATCACACAGTCAAAATTTCTGACCCAGAATTGTTCCTGTCTAAAAGAACTGCAGGGACAAAAATTAAGAAGAGACTGAGGGAAAGGTGGTCCAGTGAGCAGCCTAAATTGGGATCCAGCTCAGCTATAAATGGACCGATTAAAGGTAACACTTCAATTGGAAATGTGGAAATATGTCCTAAGAATGGAGTATTGAATCAGATTTAATAGCCAGAGTGAGAAAAATAACCACTAAAAGGCATGAAATAAACATTAGAATCAAACTGCTTCACATGACAGTTTTATTGAAAATCAATGTTTTCCCTGAAACAAGATTGATATTAAGACCATCTAGTGAAACTCTATAAAAAGTACTTCTCAGAGACCCTACTGATAACAGAACAGGTTACTGCCTACTCTTCCTATCATGGACCCATCCTCACTCTTATTGATATCCCAGGCCTTTGAGAAATGAGCCTTGAAATAGGGATATGCAATGTACAAACACACATTCATTTTAATTGCTAAAACTGTATATCAAGTTGGGTTTACTACACACGTCTTTCAATCATGTCCTGAAATAGGAAGACTGTGCACTGAACTGTAGAGAAAAACTCATTATTGATAAGACCAGACAGATCATTCTTTGCTTCACCAAATGGTAATCTTAACTGTGACAGGCATACTTTTTAATGTGCCAGGAGGAATCTATAATTTAATAAAATATCATCTACCTTATCAGAGTCATTACAAGATAAAACCCACTTCAGAGAGCAAAGCTTCTCTTGTATAATTTGATAGATTTTCTATAAATGTCAGGTTCCAGGAAAGAGTCTCATTTCTGTGTCAGCCAAAGCATATATGTTTGGCATGACAGGTTTATACTTATGGAGTGAAAGAAGAAATAAGATTTCCTAGCAATACATATCCTATGAAAATGCATACATATATCTTGCTAAATACTTCTCTAGAACTCATATTAACTTATCTAAATATTATTTCAAATCATTCCTAATATGAAGATAAAGATTACATAGTACATGAAATAGGCTTTGTGGTCACTTAAGCATGTAGAATTAAATGTCAGTGACATTTTTTTAAAAAATAAAGCAATTTTACTTATTTATTTTTTATTTATAATCCAGCCATTGTCCCCCTCCTGGTACCCCTCCCACAGTTCCTTATCCCATTCCTCACCACTGTTCTCAAGAGGATGCTCCCCCAGCACTATGCCTCCCCCTTCGCTGGGGCCTCAAGTCTCTTGAAGGTTAGGTATATCTTTTCCCACTGAGGCCAGACCAGGCAATCCTCTGTTATATATGTGTCAAGGTCTTTAGACTGGCTCCTGTATGCTGTCTAGCTGGTGGATCAATGTTTGTGAGCTCCCAGGGATCCAGGTTAGTTGAGACTGCTGGTCTTCCTATAGGGTTGCCTCCTTTTCTGCTTCTTCCAACCTTTCCCTAATTCAACCATAGGGGTCCCTGACTTCAGTCCAATGGTTGAGTGTAAGTACCTGTTTCTGTCTCAGTCAGCTGCTGGTTAGGCCTCTCAAAGAACAGTCATGTTAGGTTCCCGTCTGTAAGCACATCATAGCATCAGTAATGGTGTCAGACCCTGGTGTCTTCCCATGAAGCAGATCCCTAGTTGGGTGGTCACTGTACTGCCTTTCCTCAGTCTCATTTCCATCTTTATCTCTGCAGTTCTTTTAGACAAGAACACTCTGGGTCAGAAATTTTGACTGACACCATCCCTCCTCTTGAGGCCCTGTCTATCTGCCAGAGGTAGACTCTTCAAGTTCCCTCTCGCCACTATTGGACACTTAATCTATAGTCACACTCATTGAGTCCTGAGCATATCTCACTGCCCAAGTCTCCGGTATTTTCTAGAGGGTCTCTCTACCTCCCATCTTCTGAGGCTGCATAATTCCATTAATTCTTCTGGCTTCCTGGGCTTTTCTCCTGCCCTCTGCCCACACATCTGATTTTGTTCCTCCTCACCTCTCCCACCCAATCCCTCCATTCCTCTGTCTCCCATGATTATTTTCTTACCCCTACTAAGTGGGATTAAAGCATCCTCACTTGGCCTTTCTACTTGTTAAAGTTCTTAAAGTCTGTGGGTTTTATCCCAGATATTCTATACTTTTGGCTAATATCTACTTATTAGTGAGTATATATCATGTATGCCCTTTTGGGTCTGTCTTACCTCACTCAGGATGATATTTTCTAGTTCCACCCATTAGCCTGCAAAGGAAGCCAAGGGGACACAAATCAGAAAAGAAGAAGTCAAGATATCACAATTCATGGATATGATAGTCTGCATGAGCAACCCAAAAAAGTCTACCAGAGAACTCCTGAAGCTGATAAACAACTTCAGCAAAGTGGCTGGATATAAAATTAACTCAAGCAAATCAGTACCCTTCCTTTATACAAATGATAAATGGGCTGAGAAAGAAATTAGGGAAACAACACCCTTCACAGTAGCCACGAATAGTATAAAATATCTTGGTGTAACTCTTACCAGGCAAGTGAAAGATCTGTAGGACAAGAACTTCAAATTCCTGAAAATAGAACTCAAAGAAAACCTCAGAAGATGGAAAGATCTCCCATGCTCATGGACTGGTAGGGTTAACATGGTAAAAATGGCCATCCTACCAAAAGCAAGCTATAGATTCAATGCAATCTCCATCAAGATTCCAACATGCTTCTTAATAGACATGGAAACATCAATTCTCAGTTTTATATGGAAAAAACACAAATTCCAGGATAGCAAAAACAACTCTTAACAATAAAAGAACTTCTGAGGAAATTACCATCCCTGACCTCAAGCTGTATTACAGAGCAATCAATGGTGGAAAAAAAAAAATAAACGCATGGTATTGGAACAGAGACAAGCAGGAAGATAAATGGAGTAGAGTTGAAGACCCAAAAATGAACTCACATACATATGGTCACTTGATATTTGACAAAGGAGCTAAAACTATCCAGTGGAAAAAAGATATCATTTTCAACAAATGGTGCTGGTCTAACTTGTGGCCTGTATTCAGAAAAATAAAAATAGACCCGTATTTATTACCTTGCCCAAAGCTCAATTTAGTGACTTTTACAACTAAGCCAAATCTCAAAATTAATGTATTCTTTCTAGAAGAATGAGAAATTATAGGTAGCATTTGTTGTGTACCTTTATCATTATAGTGAAAATGGCACAATCACTTTCAATTTGGAACTAACACAGGACATCTTCAATCCTGGTACAGTATCTTTACCAACTAATTGCATTATTCATATAAAAATTACTCTTTCCAGAGACAACATATTGTTCTATCAGTGTTCTCTCTTGCTTCTTTAAGATACAAGTCATAATTATGCTTTCTTTCCACTTCTACACACTGATCCTGGTTTTACCCCTGAAGAAACTACTACTTTCTCTCTTTAAACATTTGACTATAGTTACCCTGCTTAATTTGATTAATTTTTTCCAGTCTAAACATTACTAGATTTTCCTTCTACTTTTTCATACCAAAATTTTAAAATGTTTTGCCATTATCCTCTGAATATACTCCAATTTATCCTTCTTAATCTTGAAAGGTAAACATGGAATTTAAATTTGTACTGATTCTACTTCTTTTACAATCCAGAAAAAGAACGACAGCTTTAGGAAAACACATGGAATATCATTCTGATTCAATTTCCTAGTGGGGTAAATCATAGTGATATAAATGCCTTTCATTAGTCATTAACTGTCTTCAGGATATTCTGGAAAACTGGCTGAGCCAGTATCAAGTAGGTAATGGACAACAACTCATGAAGCTAATCTTTTTTACTTGCCTATTACCACATTCATCACATTTTTAAAAAAGGAAAAATTATCTTTAAATTAAATAATTATACTTGCATAATATTTCATACTTTGCTCACATCTACAGGTGTTTATTGATTAGCTAAATGCTGAGCACTGCACAAAATGCAATATGGTATAAACAAATACGCTTTGTTTCATCTCTAATAATAATTATCTGCCAATATATTTGATAGATACATGTTCAAGTTCCCCCAAGACAGTGTTTGTTTATGACATTTGTTCCATCTTAATAGCACATACCATAACTAAAAGTATTCTAATTTGAGCAATAAGTTATATGGCTACCTTATTTATATAGAAATCATTAGGAATAACACCAAAACCTGTATAACAAAGCACAGTGCTGAGTTGTGAAAGAATCCACAGGGGATATTTGAATATTCTTGAGTCATTCACAAGATGCTTCTCTTCTATATGTGCACACACAATTGAAATACATACAGTTCTCAGCTCTCCTCGAAGTCAGTTGTTCAGTTGTAATCACACAACGTGGTTCATGGGGAATATATATTTGCAAGAATTTGTGCTAATTCCCAATGTGATTCATAAAATCCAATCACACAATACTATGATCTTGTTTCTGTTCTCATCCACCAGCTGAACAGATGAAACACATGATACTCTTAGAAGAGAAGAGTGTGCTGGAAAGGCAGGAGACATATTGGCTCTAAATTGGCTTCAGTTAGAAAGTGTTACATTTAATTATTCATTTTCTAGAATTTTATTTCAAATACCTATTTTTCTAAAAACATGAATTTTGAATTATTATTAGTCATACCCAGGTAAATAATGAAAAAAATACTAAGAATGCCACTTCTTTCTGACATAACTACACAAAGAAGTTAAGCTCTCTGCCCTTCCCTACAATCAGAGTGCTGCCTCTGGGGAGTGCTCAAACCCAGGGACACAGGCAGGTCCAACCTGGAGGCACAGGCCTCAGAAGTGGCAAGGTAGCCAGCACAGGAACCTTTCTACCTCCTTCTACCCCTAGGAGAGACTATTGATCCATTGTCCTCTCTGCCCCTTCCCCTCAAGTGGAGAGCTTGTCTCCAAGGAGTGCTCCAACCCAGGGACACAGGAGAGACTGCTGATCCACAGCCTTCTCTGCCCCTTCCCTGCAAGTGGAGAGCCTATCTTCACGGTTTGTTCTGACCCCAGGACTCAGGAGGGACAACTGATCCACAGCCCTCTGCACATAGGTTTTACCAGGAGAGCTGAATTCCCAGAAGTGCTGACACAGTCTTACAGACACACAGGAGGAGCAAGCTCCAGCCAGAGACAGCAAGAATATCTAACACCAGAGATTAACAGATGGTGAAAGGCAAATGCAAGAATCATATCAACAGAAACCAAGATTATTTGGCTTCATCAGAACCTAGTATTCCCTCCTCAGCAAGTCCTGGATATCCCAACACACCGGAAAAGCAAGATTTGGTTCTAAAATCATATCTCACAATGGTGATAGAGGAATTTAAGAAGAAAATGAATAACTCCCTTAAAGAATTACAGGAGAACACAGGTAAACAGGTTGAGGCCCTTAAAGAGGAAACACAAAAATCCCTTAAAGAACTACAGGAAAGGACAACCAAACAGGTGAAGAAACTGAACAAAACCATCCAGGACCTAAAAATGGAAGTAGAAACAGTTAAGAAATCACAAAGAGAGACAACTCTGGAGATAGAAATCCTATGAAAGAAGTTAGGAACCATTGATGCAAGCATCCCCAAAAGAATACTAGAGAAAGAATTGAGAATCTCAGGTCCATAACATGCCATAGAAAACATTGACACAGCAGTCAAAGAAAACACAAAATGCAAAAAGGTCCTAACCCAAAACATCCAGGAAATCCAGGACACAATGAGAAGACCAAACCTAAGGATAATAGGTATAGAAGAGAGTGAAGACCTCCAATTTAAAGGGCCAGTAAATATCTTCAACAAAATTATAGAAGAAAACTTCCCTAAACTAAAGAAAGATGCCCAACATACAAGAAGCCTGTAGAACTGCAAATAGACTGGATGAGAAAAGAAATTCCTCCAGCAACATAAGAGTCAAAACACCAAATGCACAAAACAAAGAAAGAATATTAAAAATAGTGAGGGAAAAAGGTCAAGTAATATATAAAGGCAGACCTATCAGAATTACACTAGACTTCTTGCCAGAGACTATGAAAGCCAGAAAATCTTGGGTTCATCTCATACAGACCCAAAAAGAACAAAAATGCCATCCCAGGCTATTATACCCTGTAAAACTCTCAATTACCATAGATGGAGAAAACAAGATATTCCATGACAAAACCAATATCTTTCCACAAACCCAGCCCTTCAAAGGGTAATAAATGGAAAACTTCAACATAAGGAAGAAAACTACATCCTAGAAAAAGCAAAAAAGCAATCTTCCAACAAAACAAAAAGAAGATAGCCACATGAACAGAATTCCAACTATAATAACAAAAATAACAAGAAGCAATGATTACTTTTCCTTAATATCTATTAATATCAATGAATGCAATTCACCAATAGAAAGGCATAGACTATCAAATTGGGTACATAAACAGGACCTACCATTTTGTTGCATACAGGAAACCTACCTCAGTGACAAAGACAGACACTACCTCAGAAAAAAAGACTGGAAAACAATTTTCCAAGCCAATGGTCCCAAGAAAAAAGCTGGAGTAGCCATTCTAATATTGAATAAAATCGACTTTTACCCTAAAATGATCAAAAAAGATGAGAGAAAATTCATACTCATCAAATGTACGATCTACCAAGATGAACTCTCAATTCTGAACCTCCATGCTCCAAATGCAAGGGCATCTACTTTCATAAAAGAAACTTTACTAAAGCTCAAAGCACACATTGCACTGCACACAATGATAGTGGGAGGTTTCACCACCCCACTCTCTGCAATGGACAGATTATGGAAGCAGAACTAAACAGAGACACAGTGAAGCTGACAGAAGTTATAAAACAGATGAATTTAACAGATATCTATAGAACGTTTTATCCTAAAACAAAAGGATATATCTTCTTCTCAGCACCTCATGGTACCTTCTCCAAAACCAACCATAAAATGGTCACAGATCAGGCCTCAACAGATACAAGAAGATTGAAATAATTCCTTGTATTGTGTCAGATCACCATGGACTAAGGCTGCTCCTCAATAACAATATAAACAATAGAATGCCCACATACACATGGAAGCTTAACAACACTCTACTCAATGACAACCTGGTCAAGGAAGAAAGAAAGAAAGAAAATAAAGACTTTATAGAGTTTAATGAAAATGAAGCCACCACATACCCAAACTGATGGGATATAATGAAAGCAGTCCTAAGAGGAAAACTAATAGCTTTAAGTGCCTCCAAAAAGAAACTGAAGAAAGCATACACCAGCAATTTGACAGAACATCTGAAAGCTCTAGAAGAAAAATAAGCAAATTTACCCAAGAGGAGTCAAAGGCAGGAAATAATCAAACTCAGGGCTGAAATCAAGCAAATGGAAACAAAAAGAACTACACAAAGAATCAGTCAAACCAGGAGATGGTTCTTTGAGAAAAATCAACAAAATAGATAAATCCTTAGCCAGACTAACTAGAGGGCACAGAGACAATATCCTCATTAACAAGATCAGAAATGAAAAGGGAGACATAACGACAGACACTGAGGAAATCCAAAAAATCATGAGATCCTATTACAAAAGCCTATACTTAACAAAACTGGAAAACCTTGATTTTTCTAGACAGATACCAGGTACCAAAGTTAAATCAAGATCAGATAAATGATCTAAATAGTCCCATAGCTGCTAATGAAATAGAAACAGTCATTAATAGTCTCCCAACCAAAAAAAAAAGAAAAGTGCAGAGTTTTATCAGACCTTCAAAGAAAACCTAATATCAATACTCCTCAAACTATTCCACAAAATAGAAACAGAAGGTACTCTACCCAATTTGTTCTATGAAGCCACAATTACTCTTATACCTAAACCAAACAAAGACCTAACAAAGAAATAAAACTTCAGAACAATTTCCCTTATGAATATTGATGCAAAAATATCAATAAAATTCTTGCAAACCGAATCCAAGAACACATCAAAATGATCATCCATCATGATCAAGTAGGCTTCATCCCAGGGTCACAGGGATGGTTCAATGTTCGAAAATCCATCAACGTAATTCAGTATATAAACAAACACAAAGAAAAAAACCACATGATCATCTCATTAGATGCTGAGAAAGCATTTGACAAAATCCAACACCCTTTCATGAAAAAAAGTCTAGGAAAGATCAGGAATTCAAGGCTCATACTTAAGCATATTAAAAACAATACACAACAAACCAGTAGCCAACATCAAACTAAATGGAGAGAAACTTGAAGCAATCCCACTAAAATCAGGGACTAGACAAGGCTGCCCACTTTCTCCCCACCTATTTAATATTGTACTTGAAATCCTAGCCATAGCAATTAGACAACAAAAGGCGATCAATGGGATACAAATTGAAAAGGAGCAAATCAAATTATCACTATTTGCTGATGATATGATAGTATACTTAAGTGAAAACCCCAAAAATTCCGCCAGAGAGCTCCTAAACCGGATAAACAACTTCAGTAAAGTAGCTGGATATAAAATTAACTCAAGCAAATCAGTGGCCTTCCTCTACACAAAGGATAAACAGGCTGAGAAAGAAATTAGGGAAACAACACCCTTCATAATAGTCACAAATGATATAAAATACCTTGGTGTGACTCTAACTAAGCAAGTAAAAGATCTGTTTGACAAAAAAGTCTCTGAAGAAGGAAATTGAAGATCTCAGAAGATGGAAAGATCTCCCATGCTTGTGGATTGGCAGAATTAATATAGTAAAAATGGCCATCTTGCCAAAACCAATCTACAGGTTCCATGCAATCCCCATCAAAATTCCAGCTCAATTCTCACAGACTTAGAAAGAGCAATTTGCAAATTCATCTGGAATAACAAAAAGCCCAGGATAGCCCAAACTATTCTCAACAATAAAGGATTCTGGTAGAATCACAATACAGGAACTTAAGCTGTACTACAGAGCAATCTTGGTTAAAAACTGCATGGTATTGGTACACTGACAGGCAAGTAGAACAAAGGAATAGAATTGAAGACCCAGAAATGAACCCACAAACTTATAGCTACTTGATCTTTGACAAAGGAGCTAAAACCATACAGTGAAAAAAAGACAACATTTTCAACAGATGGTGCTGGCTCAACTGGGGTTTAGCATGTAAAAGATTTCAAATTGATCCATTCTTATGACCCTGTACAAAGCTCAAGTCCAAGTGGATCAAGAACCTCCACATAAAACCAGATACACTGAAACTAATAGAGAAGAAAGTGGGGAAGAGCCTTGAGCACATAGGCACAGGGGAAATTTTCCTGAATGGAACACCAATAGCTTATGCTCTAATATCAAGAATTGATAAATGGGACCTCATAAAATTGCAAAGCTTCTATAAGGCAAAAGACACTGTCAACAGGACAAAATGGCAACCGACAAATTGGGAAAAGATGTTTACCAATCCTATATCTGATAGAGGGCTAATATCTAATATATACAAAGAATTCAAGAAGTTAGACTGCAGAGAAATCAATAACCCTATTAAAAATGGGGTGCAGAGCTAAACAAAGAATTCTCAACTGATGAATACCGAATGGCTGAGAAGCACCTAAAGAATTGTTCAACATCCTTAGTCATCAGGGAAATGCAAATCAAAAAAACAGACCTGAGATTCCACCTCACACCAGTCAGAATGGCTAGGATCTAAAACTCAGGTGATAGCAGATGCTGCAGAGGTTGTGGAGAAAGAGGGACACTCCTTCATTGCTGGTGGAATTGCAAGCTGGTACAACCACTCTGGAAATCAGTTTGATGGTTCCTCCAGAAATTGGACAGAGTACTACCAGAGGACCCAGCTATACCACTCCAGGAAATATACCCAGAAGATCCCCTAACATGTAATAAGGACACATGCTCCAACATATTCATAGCAGCCTGACTTATAACAGCCAGAAACTGGAAACAACCCAGATGTCCCTCAACAGAAGAATGGATACAGTAGATGTGGTACATCTACACAATGGAGTATTATTCAGCTATTAAAAACAATGAATTTGTTAAATTCTTGGGGAAATGGATGGACCTGGAGAATATCATCCTGAATGAGGTAACCCAATCACAAAAGAACACACAGGGTATGCACTCTGTGATAAGTGAATATTAGCCCAGAAGATCAGAATACACAAAGTACAATCCACAAACCACAAGAAATGCAAGAAAAAGGAAGACTAAAATGTGGGTACTTTGTTCCTTCTTAGAAGGGGAAACAAAATACCCATGGAAGGAGTTGTAGAGACTAACCATGGAGCAGAGACTGAAGGAAGGGACAATCCAGAGACTGCTCCACCTGGGAATCCTTCCCATATTCAGTCATCAAATCCAGACACTATTGTGGATGCCAGCAAGTTCTGGATGACAGGAGCCTGATATAGCTGTCTCCTGAGAGGCTCTGACAGTACCTGACTAATACAAAAGTAGAGCCTCACAGCTATCCATTGGACTGAGTAGAGGGTCCCCAGTGAAGGAGCTAGAGAGAGGACCCAAGGAGCTGAAGGGTTTGCAGCCCCTTAGGACGAATAACAATAAGAACTACCTAGTGCCGTCAGAGCTCCCAGGGACTAAACCACCTACCAAAGAGTTCATGTGGTGGGACTAATGGCTCCAGCATCATATCTATAGCAGAGGATAGCCTAGTAGGTCAATGGGAGGAGAAGCCCCAGTGTAGGGAATGCCAGGGTCAGTAAGCAAGAGAAGGTGGGGTGGTGAGTAGGGGGGAGGGAACAGGGGTTTGTTTTTGTTTTTGTTTTTTAGTTTAGTTTAGTTTAGTTTAGTTTAGTTTAGTTTAGTTTAGTTTAGTTTTGGAGGGGAACCTGGGAAAGAAGATATTGTATGACATGTAAATAAAGGTAACATCAAATAAAAAAAAAATTAGAGTTAAAAAAGTAAAGTTAAACATTTCCTAGCACTTTAGCACTTCAATAGTACTACAATACATTTTAAAATAAAGAAAATAAACTGCCACTGATAAAGAAAGAATTAACTTTTTTAGTGAATACTGCATAGTCCAATAACCAGCCATATCAGCTATTAGAAATCCTATGGCATTTTAGACTACTTCCTTTATGTTCATATTGTTTATGCTCCATTTGTTTTCATATATGAAGGAGAGATATGGTTGTAAATCTTAACTTCCTTTGCTCTTAGATACCATTATTATATATTTGAGCATGTGTTCATATGTACATTGAAAAGAGTTACCACTTGAAGTGTATACACATCATAAGTATAACTATGAGATATCATTTATAAATACTTAAAATCTTTTAATAGAAATATAATTCATAATGTCACAGAATCAGGTTTTCTGTGCTTTTGAGTCATAAGTGTATCATGTGTGAGATTTTTCAGAGCCTTGATTGGCTGTAACTTGTAAATAGGAAGTTAGCTTCACTAACAAAAAGTATACCACTCCTGGGCATATACCGAAAGGGTGCTCCAAGGACACCTGCTCCACTATTTTCACAGCAACTTTATTCTTAATAGCTAGAAATTGTAAACACCAAGGTGTCCCTCAACCTAAAAATGGATAACGAAAATGTGGTGCATCTACACAATGGAGTACTATTCAGCTATATTAAACAAAGACATCATGAATTTTGTGGGCAAATGGATGGAACTAGTTAATATCATCCTGAGTGAGGTAAACCAGCACCAAAAGGACATACATGATATGTACTCACTTATAAGTGGATATTAGCCATAAAATGTAGGATAGGTATGCTACAATCAAGAGACCTAAAGATGTCAAATAACAAGGAGGACAAAAGGGAGGATGCTTGATTCTTTCTCAGAAGAGGAAATAAAATAGATATCCAAGATGAAGGGAATGAGGGAACTGGGTGGAAGAAGCAATGGAAAGGGGAATGGGAAAGGGGGATGTGGGGAATCAGGTGTAGGGAGAGCAGGGGAGAAAGAACAGAAATCAGTGGTGGGCAAGAAGCTGTATCTCTAGGACAGGCCAGAGACCTAGAAGGGAAAGGTTCAAGGCAGTTTATGGGATGACTCTAGCTGA
>NC_045030.1:109110326-109121671 GCF_008632895.1 Mastomys coucha | reverse complement strand
TACAGGATCAAGTCAGTCAATATTAAAACATAGAGGTGGAGAGGAATCATTGACATATGATGACTTCTGGGGAAAAGCAAGCTAATTTTTTAAGGGTGTGATCCCTGATATATTGACCATTCAATAGTGGGTGCAACATACCCAGAGGTGTATGGGAAGCACAAATTGGACTCTGCGGATTATTTTGAAAAAAAAAAAAAGGAGGACATGAAGTTTGAAAGGGAAGGGGATCTTGGCAGAGTTAGCAGGATGAGTGGGGATAGATAGTATCAGAAAACATTGTATATGTGTATAAAATTCTCAGTTAATAAAAATGTTGTATTAAAATATATACTACCTGGATATAGTTTTTAATAGAGATAAGTTTTAAAGTAATAGTTATTATAGTTAAATGGAAGATTATTGAAGACCATTAGGATACTTTATTTACTTTCAACAAGACACTGGATCTGAGATTTCTCTTTTTTTCTCTTTCTTTTTTATAGATTTTTCAATCCCTGTTTTTGAATAAATATTCTCAGTGACCAGAAAACCATGAAATAATACTAGTGTTGAGGTATCAAAACTTCCAGGGAAGGTATGTAGCTGAAGCCCCAAAGAACCCCAGTCTGAATCCACAGTCCTTACTTGACCCACAATCTCTTCCTCATGTCAGTTCTGGGATGAAACCGCAGGGCCCTTTGGGGGTCGTGTGTTCAATTTCCTGCCTTTAGCACCAAGCCAAACAGGCCATTTTCTGAGCAGCTTGGATGAGGAGTTCAAGTCCAGCTTCTCCATACAGATAACAAGAGAACTCAGCATGCTTCCCCTCTGGTTTCTCCCTGCTGTGGTGTAACCCAGACCCTGTCCCGCTTGGCTCATCCTTCTGGCTGTGAGCTCTTAGGACCCTTGTCTCTGTGACCATGCCTTCCTTTCTCCTCTCTGGACCAGGGAGTATTCATGAGTTTAAAAGGCCTACACTGGAGGGGTCCTTAGGAGATGGTGGTACAGCATACAGATGGGAACACTGAGGCCCCTGGAAAGGTGGGATTGAGTACAAGACCACACAGATAGTGTTCTGCCCAGAATCAGGTTCCTGGGAAACCTCACCAGGCTAAGTACCACCCCCTCTGCCATTTCAGAGCCAGAAGTCCTTGCAGAGTACCTGCCACAACCTGAGCAGGGGGTGGGTGTGTCCTCTGATCCCACCCTCCTTTCCCCAACTCAGGAGAAATCTCTCGGGTGGCCTCTGAAGCCCTTGAGCTCTGTCCTGCCAATTCTCGGGTCTGTTCTGGTGCCTCAGAAGGGCCTAGGACAGGGTCCTTGGGGAGTCCCTGGAGGCGCTGAAAGAGTGTCCGCAGGTACCATGCTTGTGATGGGGCTTTCCGGGGCCCAAGGCAGAGCTCTGCAGGTGAGGCGGCCCAGCGCCATGCTCACCGGACACTGCAGCAGGCCATAGGGAAAGGGGTAGGAAAACAAATATATAAAACAAGACAGTCATCAGTTACAAAGAGAAATCTTTTTTAAAACAAAATAAGGTAAAATTATAAGATGAAACACTTTAAAGTTATCTCTAGGAATGACAAAGTATGAAGGTGACTGAGTTAGATCTCTTTACAGTACTTACTCAAGTGCAGAAAATACAAGAAGATATTCATTCACCCACCAACCAGTTTTCGTGTGTGTGTGTGTGTGTGTGTGTGAATTCATATATATCATTGAATTATATATTCATATGTATATATGAATGACAGATGTTAGAATAGGAAGGAAAAATATATTGAAGGAAGCTAGAAGGAAAGAGTTCCTGCCAATTAATTCTCCTCCAATAACAAAAATATACTAGAAAAGAAGAATTTACTCACAAAAGAAAGGAATTAAGTTCAGATTCTTGAGTTGAAACTCAGTGTCAGATCTACCATAACTAAAACAACATATGCCAATCAGTAATGTTGTACCTAGCAAAGCTATATATTATAAACAATGGGGAGGTGAAAATATATTCAGACAAAGGAAAAATAAAAGCATATTTATTCAAGCCTGTCTTAAAAAGAATACAGAAAAGACCCCTTAAATAGAAAGAGACACCACAGAGAAAGACAAAATCATCAAAATCCATAAACCTTACTGGTAGTAGTAAGCAGACTTTCAGTAAGACAGTGAACTAGAATCTGATTTAGTATGATTGCATTAAAGAGAAGACTCAGATTAAGAAAGAATGGAGGCTATTCCAAGGAAAGAAAGAGGAAGAAATTCTAATGATTAAAATGGATGTTTAAATAGCTGAAAATTCCAGAGAGAAGGATGAGTGATGCTACTAAAGACAGAAAAAGCAACCTTAGCCAGCCTGAAACAGCTTCCTGTCAGGAGTAAGACACCAAAACCTATTCTCAAGGATAAGAAAGATGGCCCTTCTGAAAAGAACATGAAAGTTAACATCAAGACAAGTCCACAGAAGCTACAAGCCTCAAACCCAGTTAGACATTTAATCACACAGCAATTCCTCTAACAGATGGGTCGTGGGGTGAAAAGAATACACTTTGTCATTCTATATGACATGTAGAGAGGTGGCCAGGTACCATCTCAAGAAATGAATTCTTAGTTAAAATTGAGCTATACTGGTGACCTGAGAACAGGGAATATCCACAAATCATGAAGCATGAATATAACTTGCTGCAAGTGAGACAGTTGTAGAGAGTGACAGAACCAGGCAATGCCAAACCTCCATTCGTCATCATATTAATTTACTAACACCAAAATTACACTGTATAATTTTTAACATCATAGTATATTCTTCATTAATTTTACTATTTTCTAATTTGTGATCATTTGTCATTTCTGAAGTTTTTCTCTATAACATACGTAATCTTTTTTGTTTTGTTTTGTTTTGTTTTTGTTTGCTTGTTTTTTTGTTTGAGACAGGGTTTCTCTGTATAGCTCTGGCTATCCTGGAACTCATTCTGTAGACCAGGCTGGCCTCGAACTCAGAAATCCTCCTGTCTCTGCCTCCTACATGCTGGGATAAAAGGCATGTGCCATCACCACCTGGTAACATATGAAATATTATATTCATTTTTTATTTACTTACTTTTTATTAGATATTTTATTTATTTACATTTCAAATGTTATCCCCTTTCCTGGTTTCCCATTTGTAAACCCCCTATCCCATCCCCCTCCTCCTGCTTCTATGAGGGTGCTTACCTACCCACCCAACCACTCCCAACTTCCCCTGCCCTGCCATTCTCCTACACTGGAGCATTGAGCCTTCAGAGGACCAAGGGCCTCTCCTACCATTGATGACTGACAAGACCGTCCTCTGCTACATATGCAGCTGGAGCCATGGGTCCCTCCATGTGTACTCTTTGGTTGGAGTTTTAGTCCCTGGGAGCTCTGTGGGGTCTAGTTGGTTGATATTGTTTTTCTTTCTATGGGGTTGCAAACCCATTCAGCTCCTTCAATCTTTTCACTAACTCCTCCATTAGAGACCCCATGCTCAGTACTATGACTGGGGGTATGCACCTGCATCTATATTAGTCAAGCTCTAGCAGAACCTCTCAGGAGACAGCTATATCAGGCTCCTGTCAGCAAGTACTTCTAGGCATCCAAAATAGTTTCTGGGTTTTGATGTCTCTTTACAGGGTGGATCCCCAGGTGGGGCAGATGCTGATGGTCTTTCCTTCAGTCTCTGCTCCACACTTTGCCTCCATATTTTCTCCTGTGAATATTTTGTTCACCTTTCTAAGAAAGAATGAAGTATCCACACTTTGATCTTACTTCTTCTTGAGCTTCATATGGTCTTTGAATTGCATCTTGGGTATTTTGGGCTTTAGGGCTAATATCCATTTAATAGTTAGTGCATACCATTTGTGTTCTTTTGTGACTGGGTTACCTCACTCAGGATGATATTTTCTAGTTCCATCCATTTGCCTATGAATTTCATGAAGTCATTGTTTTTAATAGCTGAGTAGTACTCCATTATGTAAAAGTACCATATTATCTGTTCCCATTCTTGTGTTGAAGGACATCTACTTTTTTTCCAGTTTCTGGTTATTATAAATAAGGTTGCTATGAACATAGTGGAGCATGTCCCTTGTTATATTTTGGAGTATTGTTTGGGTATATGCCTAGGAGTAGTATAGCTGGGTCCTCAGGCAGTGCTATGTCCAATTTCCTGAGGAACCACTAAACTGATTTCCAGAGTGGTTGTACCAGCTTGCAATCCCACCAACAATGTGGGAGTGTTCCTCTTCCTCTTTCTCCACAACCTCTCCAGCATCTGCTGTCACCTGAGTTTTTTATCCTAGCCATTCTGACTGGTGTGAGGTGGAATTTCAGGGTTGTTTTGAATTTCATTTTCCTAATGACAAAGGATGTTAAATATTTCTTTAGGTGCTTTTTGACCACTTGATACTTTTCAGTTGAGAATTCTATGTTTAGCTCTGTACCCCATTTTTAATAGGGTTATTTGGTTCTCTGGAATCTAACTTCTTTAGTTCTTTGTATATATTGGATATTAGCCCTCTTTAGGATGTAGGGTTGGTAAAGATCTTTTCCCAAAATGTTGGTTGCAGTTTTGTCCTGTTAACAATGTCCTTTGCCTTACATAAGCTTTACAATTTTATGAGGTCCCATTTGCTTATTTTTATCTTAGAGCATACATCATTGATGTTTCGTTCAGACAATTTTCCCTTGAACCCATGTTTTCGATGTTCTTCCCCACTTTTTATTCCATTAGTTTCGGTTTATCTGTTGTTATGTGGAGGTCCTTAAATCCATTTGAACTTGAGCTTTATACAAGGAGATAAGAATAGATCTATTTACATTCTTCTACATGCAAATAGTTGAACCAGCATCATTTCTTGAAAATACTGTCTTTTTTTCCACTGGATGATTTTATCTCCTTTGTCAAAGATCAAGTGACCATTGATGTGTGGGTTCATTTCTGGTTCTTCAGTTCTATTCCATTAATCTACTTGCCTGTCTCTGTACTTATATTTCTTTATGACCACCAAATTGCATGTGCTTTTTCTCAGTATTGGACTTATCTTCACAGTTGGTAGCTTGTTGCTGTTGTTGTTGTTATTGTTAGCTCTAAAATATTAATATAATACAAGAAGGATGATGTGGTAAAAGTATTCATTCGGATATCTAGTGTGCTTAGGGAGGAGAAGTAGCAATTATATTAAGATTCAGATTCACAGAAACACTCTGGAAAGAAAAAATCATTAGAGAAATATTTTGTTTAGTATTAGAAAGACTTGGGTTCAAAATCATGCTCTGATGTTTGTTAGTTGAGTTACCTTCAACACATTAATCTTTCAGATCTTTACTTTTCTCATAGTTTGAATGTTAAAGTTAATAAATACCAACCCACTTCATATATTTTAGAAATATATATCTGAAAATAAATTAAATCACATTAAATGTGTGACATATTCTATTGCAAGAATCCTATAATTTAAAACTCTCTTTCACTGTTATTGTTACTTCTCAGGTTGTGCTATTCTCTATGTTCCCAAACACAGAGATAAAAATCAGTTTGGTTATTGGTTTCTTTCTTCATATACTATATATTATAATATTGTGCTTTTATTAGTTTGTGATAATGCAGTATTATGAAAATATCTCTTACATTCTAAAATACTGGAACATTTGCTGGGCCTTGCACAATCAGAGTTAATAATATACCTTTAGATCACTTAAGACTTATGGTTGCTATCCTATTCTTCACATAGCCTCCTTGTTTAACTGTCCTTAATAGAACAATGCAGGTACTACAAGAGGCTATCCACACCCAAGAAAAGTCTAAATAGGCTGCCTTAACAGCAGACCTTCTCCACTCTTTTGGTGCTCTTCCACTCTATCTATAATGTGCCCTCTCCTACTCACCATGTCCCAGCCCTCAACATAAAAGGAGATATCCTACTTGACCAGAGGCTACTCTTGCCACCAGAACTCAAGGTAGTCCACCTTCCCATGGAATTTCCCCACTCTCTCAGTGCCAACACTATCTCAGACCACTACTACCCTATTCTCCCCTTGTGTTAGGCCCCAAATCATTCAGAGACTCTGGTCAAGCAGAAAGAACTCATCCCACCAGAAGTTGAAATAAGGCACCCACTAGTTGACCTGCCCAACTCTCTGTCCCCCAGTCCTGTCCCCAATTACTCCCTCATTGTTGTCACTGCATCCTAGCCCCCAATATGGACAGAGATTCCATGATTGACTATAGCCCACATCAGCCAAAAAATAAAGAGGAAACAGAAAACAAGGAAAAAAAAACAGCCACTCAAACAAGATAAACTCAGAAATCAATACAGAGACTATAATCACCACAAATCCACATGCCTAGACATCAGCTTAAGAAATGAGAAAAAAGAACCAAGGTGATATGTTACCACCAACACCCAGCTATCCTAGTATAGTCATCTCTGAATATTCCAACACAGCTAAAGAAGACCTAAATATCTTAAGATCAAAATTATGAATATAATAGAGGTCTTAAAGAGAAAATGAATGAAGTCCTTGAAGAAATCAAGGAAATGAATAAATTTCTTTAAAAACCAAGGAAAAAACAAACAAAACAAAAGTTGGAGGAAATGAATAATTTCGACCAAGAAAGGCAAGAAAAAAGAAAAACAAAAAACAAATGAACAGTTGAAGAAAATGAATAAAATTGTTCAAGACCTGAAAATGGAAATAGAATCAATAAAACAAATATAAACTGAGGAAATTTAGAAAATGAAAAAATCTACATAAGTGTATAGGAAATACAGAGATGAGCGTCAATAATAGAGCACAAGAAATGGAAGGGAGAATCTTACTCATTATAGATATGGTAATATAAGTAGATATATTGGTCAAACAAAAATGTTAAGTCTAAAATATCCATGACCCAAAACATTAAGGAAATCTTGGAGACTATGAAAAGAAAAAAAAAATCCTACAAATAATAGAAAGAAAAGAAAGAAAAAGAAGAGAAGGAGGAGGAGCAGGAGGAGGAGGAGGAGGAGGAGAGAAAGAATTCAAACTCAAAGGTCCAGAAAATATTTTCAATAAAATTATAGAAGAAAATGTTTCTAAACTAATGAAGGAGAAAATCCTCCTAATAATCTTCCATAATAAAGGAAACACTAAACATGTAGAACAAAAAAATACAGATGTTAAAAGCTACAAGGGAAAAATAGCAAGTAACATATAAAGGCAGATGTTTAAAATTGCACCCTACTTCTCAGTGGAAAATCTAAAAGCCTAAATGGCCTGGACATATGTCCTTCAGGCAGATGCCAGCCCAAATTATTATACTCAGCAAACTTTTAATCATCATGTATGGAGAAAACATAATATTTCATGATAAAGTCAAAGTTGAACAATATTTATATCAAATTCCAGCACTACAGATGGTACTAGAAGGAAAATTCCAACCCAAGAAGTTTAATAACACATATGAAAGCACAGAATATAAATAATTTCATACCAGGAAAACCAAAACAAGGGAAATATATACACACATACTACCACCACCACCATCAACAACAATAAGGCAATAATAGGAATTAACAATCATTGTAATTGATATCTCTTATTCTCAATGGATTTAATTCCTCAATAAGAAAACACTCTCACCAATAGACAGGTTATCTATACAAAACTTACATAGATAAATACTGGAATTAACAGGCACTATAAGCCAAATGGACCTAACATATCTACAGAACATTTCCCCCAAACCTAAAAGAATATATCTTCTTCTCAGCACTTATCGATATACTGATTCACAAAGAAAGTAACAACATATAAAGGAAAATTAAAAATTTTTCCACATCCTAATAGAGCACCAAGAATAAAAGTTGGATTTTAATAACAACACACTTGTTAAAACTGAACAACTCTCTACTGGATGAAAACTGTGTCAAGCCAGATATTAAGAACCAAAGGACTTTCTAGAATTCAATGAAAGTGAATATACAACATTGCCCAACTTATGGTACACAATGAAAACAGTGCTAAGGGCAAAGTTTATATCACTAAGTGCCTGCATAAAATAAATTGATAGAACTTATACTAAGAACTGAACACTACAATGAAAAAGTTCTAGAACAAAAAAGAAGCACACTCAAGTGCAGTGCACAGCAGGAAATAATCAAACCGAGGGATGAAATCTATAAAATGGAAACAAAGAGAACAATACCCAAAATTAAGAAACAAAGAATTGGTTCTTTGAGAAAATATATAAGAGAGACAAACCCTTATCCAAACTAAAAGACAGAGAGAATATATCTAAAGTAACAGTAGCAAAAGAGGGGGACATAGGAACAGACAGAGGAAATCCAAAGAATCACCTTTGAAAATCTGTACTTGAAAATCCTATACTCCTACTAGTCAAAAAATTCAGAATATCGATGATACAACTCACAGACCATATGAAGCTCAAAAAGGAAGACCAAAGTGTGGATGCTTCAGTCCTACTTAGAAGGGGAACAAAATAATTATGGGAGGTAGAGGGAGGGAGGGAGGGACTTGAGGGGGAGAGAAGAGAGGAAGGGGAAAAAGGAACAGGACTAAGTGTGGGAGAAGACAGGAGAGATGTACAAAGGTTCAGGAAATTGATTAGAGGGGTGCAGCACTATGGGATGGGAAACTGGTGGTAGCCACCAGAAAGTTACAGATGCAAGAAAAGCAAAGAGCCTCCCAGGACCCAACAGGGATGACATTAGCTGAAATACCCAAAAAAGGGGAGAGAGAACCTGTATAGACCATATCCAGAGGTTAGGCAACCTCTAAGGGAGGGAAGGAGGGACTGGAGGTTACCCCCCTTAAAACGATACCAGGGAACTTCTACAGCTGATAAACATGTACAATAGTACAGTGAATTGGCTAAATACAAAATTAACTCAAAAAATCAGTAGTCTTTTTATATACAAATGACAAAAGAACTCAGTAAGAAATCAGGGGAAAACACCTTTCACAATAACATTAAATAATATAGAATACATTGGGGTAGCTCTAACCAAAGAACTGAAGGAATTGTATTATAAAAACTTCATGTTTTTGAAGAAAAATTTGAAGAATGTATCAAAGAAAAAGTTCTCCCATGTTCATGAATCAGGATTAACATAGTAAAAATGGCCATCCTACTAAAAGAATCTAGAGATTTTGAACAGTCTCCATCAAAATTTCAATACAATTCTTTATAGACCTTGAAAAAAGCAGGGTAGATAAAATGTTCTTGAATATTAAGAGAATTTCCAAAGATATTTCCATCCTTGATTTCAAGCTGTATTACAGAAGTATAGTCATAAAAACCATACTGGCAAAAGTAGACAAGTTGGTAAACGGAATCAAATTGAAGACCTAGAAATACATTTACACACAAGCGAAGATTTGAGTTTTGATAAAGAAGCCAGAAATATACACTGGAAAAAAGAAACCATATTCTACATATGGTACTTGTAAAACTGGAATATTGCATGTAGAAAAATTCAAATACATATTTATTAGTACAATGATTAACTCTGCACAAAACTCAAGTCCAAGTAGATCAAAGACTTCAACATAAATCCAGATACACTGAACCTAACAGAAGAAAATGTGGGGAATAGACTTGAATGAATTGGCAAAAGAGAAAACTTCCTGAACAGAAGAACTTCAATATCACAGGCACTAAGATTAACAATTAAAAAAAATGGAACTTCATGAAACTGAAAAACTTCCATAAGGCAAAGGACATCATCCATAGGACAAAAGGCATCTTATAGAATGGGAAAAACTTTTCATATACTCCTCATCTGATAGAGGACTAATATCCAAAAGATATAAAGTGCTCAAGAAACTAGAAATCAACAAACAAAACAATCCAATTAAAAATAATGAAGTTCAGATCTAAACAGAGAATTCTCAATAGACTCTTGACGGTGAGAGTGCGGGGGGAGGGGAGGGTCTGTGATTCTTTTTCTTGCTCTTCTAACCCTTTTTCTCCTATTACATTGCCTTGCCCATACTTGATGTGAAGATTTGTGCTTTGTCCTACTCTATCTTGTGCAATGTTTGCCTGATATCCCTGGGAGGCCGGTACTTTTCTGGAAGAGATGGGAAGGCCATGGAACTGGGGAAGAGGGGAGGTAGGGGTATATGTAAAGGGAGGGGAAGCTGTGGTTGTGATGCATTTTGTGAGAGAAGAATAAATAGTTTTTTTTTTAAGAGAACAGTATAATAGCCAACCTTACTTGTCTTGGATTTTCTGTTTAATCAGCTTTTATAACCTAAGATAATGCATAGCTACAACCTTAAATTTTTTACTCTTCCATATCTTGATCCAGAAGAATGTAAGTATATAATTTGCTGAAAGCAGCAAATATAAATGTGAAAACCAGCTTTCTAAAATCTACCAGAAAGGTTGAATGCAGTATTTATTAATGTTGATTGATAAATAATGATGTTTGCAGTACTGTTTGTTGTCTGCATCAATTAGGATCAGTTGGAGCCAATGATTTAATCCCATCAAAACTGTTAAGTATTTTTTATGAAGTATTAGTTCCTTCAGCCTATGTGATGACTTTTCTATTGAATAAATACAGAGCTAAGATGGTTATTTGAAACAGATGTACATACACAGGGACAGATACAGGGACAGAACCAAGGACAGCCTTCAGGCAGGCAGAGATTCAGACTAATACAATAGACATACAGAGGACAGAAGACAGGGAACATGAAATAGCTTATTCAAATTAGACTCAAGCTTAATAGTTAAATTACTCCAGCAGGAGGTGTTTTTATTTTATATTATCTTTAATGTGAAACCATGATGTTATTGTTGGCTTAGAGTTATTTGCTTATGTGTTTAATCCATGAATTTGATAACTACAAGACAATAATAATTATACTATTGTGACCTTAATGAGCAGATTTACCCATAGAAACTATATGTTTTTATTTAAAGTCTTTTAACTTCTAAAACTTTTCTATAGTCTGCTACAGTACTGACTCATCTAAAGAAGCAGATTTATCAAATGAAATGTTTCCAGTCCAGAAATATTTATTCCTGAAACATTTTCTTTGGGTACCAAAACACATACTTTATTTGTAAAATATTTTTTAAAAACACGTTTATTGGTAAACATTGTTTATATTCTTTATGTACTCTTGGAAACTTGCAAAAAGCTGTAAAGACTTCTCAGATCTGTTCTCTCTATCCATTTCATTATATTTTAAACTCTTTTCTTGTCCATTTCTTCAGATAAACCCACCTGGTCCCAGTTATCACAATGGTGTCTTCCCATGGCATTATATATCATAGGATAGGCACCATCATTGCAGGGGAAATAGGTTTGAGCCCATTCTCCACATTGATCTATACATGAAAGTGT
>NC_045030.1:109107281-109110316 GCF_008632895.1 Mastomys coucha | reverse complement strand
TGTATATATATATTTACTAGTACATACTAAGGAATAATAGATGAGTAAAACAATGTTTTGATAAAATTTTCATTTTTTATTTTAGAAATTATAAAAAGAAAAATTATTATTTACCACAATAATTATTGATACAAATCACTGTCTTGGTGCATATCTCTGGACTTATAAATATGTATGTCCATGACTGTGACTATACATAAATAAACAAACAGAGATCTGTAAAAACAAATTATTGCAGGGTAAAGCTACTGAGAATGAGGAAATGGTCACATGAGACACTGTAAAATTTGAAAAGTGATGATGTGTATTCATTGATAGTGTCACTCTCTATTGCACTATAAACAAAAAACTGTGCCCTATTTTATTCAAATGTAAGTGAACAAGCCAACTGAACATTATTTTGAATTATGTGTTGCTATATGTGCCTCCTCATATAAGTACATATATTATAATTCTTTCCTTTATTACTTTTATATTTCATAGCCCTAAAATTAGAAGCAGGAATGCACATTCTCATTAATTAATATTGAGAGAGAATATACTGTCCACTCTTATTCCCAAACTTCATTTCTTCCTTAGTACAAACAGAATTATCATGTTCTTTTGAGACTTGAAATAATCCTGATGTTATTGGATGACTAGGTGAGATAAGTCATTTGACATGGTCTTCACATGTATTGACACAGTAATATAAATTAAGCTTTAAGGGAGAAACTACTGATAATTTAGGGTTATTTTTTCATGTCTCTATTCTAAAAATATGGTAAAGTAAGAATGAATCACCTTTTCCCTTTCTTTCCTCTAAAATATGCTTATTCTACTTATGTGTAATAGCTCAGCTTAAGATTGTAAACATGCCATTCTCTGTCCTAGTAATATCCATTTTAAGAGAAGACTGCCAACCCCCTGAAAAATGACCTCCCAGTTAGGCCTGTCATAGAAACCAAGTAGCTTTCTAAACTTTAAAGGTAAAACTTCACTTCTGGTAACTGAATCTCTATGAAATGCTTTATCTTTCAGTATACATGAGCTCTGTTGTACTCTCAGAGATCAGTACCAAGTGGTAATTTTCAAGATATTTTTACTTTAAACATTTTATCTCTAGAAACGCAGCTCATGATTCTTTTAAATGTGAAAGAGATTATATACATGCAAGGTAAATACCAACTGATATTATGATTGGTAGTACAAAGTTTACTTTATTGGTAAAAAATTATCTCTAGAAATCAAATGAAATAAACAGAAAGGTAACATTTAGAACAATTCTAAAATTAAATTTATAATACTTTGTATCAAACTAAAACATGTATGCAAATATGATGTCATACTAGCTGAATGCTTACTAACAGCTGCAACAAGGAATGATTAACAATTACTAGAACCTTTTAAATGTGAGACTAACTTTTAGTACTACTCGGCATTGTGTTAGTTGGAACATGCACCAGTAGAAAATGAATCCATACAAAGGATACATTTTTATTACTGAAAACTGCTCTACCAACTCTCCTTTTAAAACTCACAGACAAACCACAGCATATAAAATATCCCCCAAGATCCTGTTATCTTTTATCTTATTGGTGAGTTGAATATGACTCTGTATTTTGTTTTAGGTTCTGCTATGAATTAAGAGCTAACATAGGCCTTTCCCATCAGCTTTCCATTTGGTTGGAATGAGACTTATTAATTCTGATGGGACTTTTAAAAACAAGTAAAAATGGTTAAATAATACACAGATGTGATTTAAATAATGAAATACCTGCAACTCTTCCAGTCATCTTGCAGGCCAGAATTCACATTCTTTGGATATAGTCATCCCCTAGCCACAAGAAACCCTTTTGTTCAGATTGGCAACATGACATTTATTTGTATTTGTTCAAGCAAAACAGTATGCATTATGCAATATTTTCATACATCTCTTGCTCATGTGACAATTTCTTTGTGTTGGAAGGATATGTGATGTGGAACATGAGACTATAAAATAGTTTATTTTTCAGGTGCAACTGTTTCTATTCATCCCATTGAAATGTGCCTGCATTAACTGATGTTGACTGTATCTGTTCAAAGACAAGAAGGAAAATTTTGTTACTCTCCTGCAAATTCCCAAGCTTTTAGAGGAAAATGAGTAATTGGTACCCTTGTGCATTAGCTGTGGTTAATTAGTTATTCCAAATAAGTCAGATTATTCAAACTTAACACCTCATAAAAAGAAAATTTCTACCATAAATTGGATTAACTTTGGAAAGCCTGAAAATTACATAATAGCACCAGAGAGTAGTTATGATGTATTTCAAAAGCCAGAGGAAACCATTTTATCTTTGCATCTAGACAGCAAATTCCCCCTCCCCCAAGTTCTCTTAAAAATGGCTTCTATTACTTTTTACTTTGTAGCACCTCTTTGCAAATGGCATCCATTTGGCTATTCCAGGTTATACATGTGTACTGCTCGTAAATGATCCTCCATTACTTGGCTCATCTCCAAGTCTCAACTTTGCTTTGTTCAAGTATCCCGCAGAAATCTGACCAGATTTCACTGTGCTTTTTAGGGATTTTATCTTGTTCATTTCTGAAATTTCTCAAGGTGCCGACCAATGAAATGAAACATAATTCCTGACATACACACAAAGGGAGTTCCAAAAGCAGCAAACATGAAAGACCATCCATATTTTATGTCAATGAGGACATTTTCTGGGACACACATGTTGCTCCTTTCTATAGATATGTATTTTGGAAAATCAACAGCATATTCCTTCCATAGTACAAACAGACTGAGGATCAGACTGAACAGGGCCCCTGTGAAAAAAAAGAAAAGGAAGATATATATATATATATATATTTGTCCAGTACACATTATAGAATCTTAAACTCATTTCCCATACAATAAACAAAATTGACAAATGATACCCTATAAATGTTTGTTTTACATTCAGGAAACATATAAGATGTTATTTATTATTATTATTATTATTATTATTATTATTATTATTATTAGCACCAGCTGCATATATAGCAGATGATGGCTTTTTCAGGCACCAATA
>NC_045030.1:109088979-109106905 GCF_008632895.1 Mastomys coucha | reverse complement strand
GTATATATATATATTTAAATTAAAATATAATTACAATTCCCTATCCATCTTCCAACCCTTCCCACATCCCTCTCTCATTACTTTTCAAATTTGTGGCCTGCTTTCCTTTAATTACTGTATTTACATACAAACAAACACATCCACAGACACCCCCACACACATCCACACATGCATGTGCACACACACACATATGTATAGGCAACCTGCTTATTTCACTTACTGTTAGTTTTGTGTATATAATTTCAGAGTTGAAGACTTATTAGCAAATCAATTAGGGACTCATCCCTACAAAATACCTTCGCCCTATGCTCATCCTTCCTAGTGTTTTTCTTTTAATTTCTTTGCTATTTGAGAATATAATATAATCATATCAATTTCTTCTACCCTTTCCTCACTCCAAATTATCTAACATATGCTTTGTTCATGTCTTTCAAATTTATGATCTTTTTTCATTGCTTACTGTTATTTCATGTATTTATGTGTGTACATATATACATATATATTCCTAAATACATAAATAGAATCTACTCAATCTATGTTATACTTATTTTATGTATGCTTTCAGGGCTGACCATTTGGTATTGGATAACCAATCCATGTGCTCCTCCCTGGGGAAGACTATTTCTTCCACTTTCAGCATTCCTTAGCTGCCTTTAGTTCTTTGTGTAAGATGGTCTTTCCCCGATTCACCTAAGCATGTCTATTTTTTCATTTTATTTATTTTTTATTAGGTATTTTCTTTATTTATATGTCACATGATATCTCCTTTCCCAGTTTACCCTCCGAAAAAAGAAATAAAATAAAATAAAATAGAAATAAAAAAACAAAAACAAAAAAACCCTGTTCCCTCCCCCTCCCCCTGCTCACTAACACACCCTGTCTTGCTTCCTCACCCTGGCATTCCCCTACACTGGGGCATAGAACCTCTTTTGATCTTGTTCAGATCATATTTATACAGTTATGTTGTTGGTTTACTTTTAACAAATTTGTGGCCTATAATACAATTAAAAAGAGGTCACACATAATTGGTCCCTTGAATGCCCAAACAAATTATATTTGGCATGAAACTATATCATATACAGATATAGGTACTATACTATTTTATCACTATTTTTGGTTGAGATATTACAAGTCCAAATGATTGTATACATCTCTACTTTACATTGCCTAACAGTATCTTTTACATTGCATTAACTTAAAAATACTCAGTGATGGAATTACTATTGACTTTGTGGTTGTGTTTATAAATTAATAGATTACTTTTATAAACATTACAAGAATTTAAATAAAGTAATAACCACCATATTTATTATTAATAGACACATATCCCTCCAAATCATTTTAATTGAAATTAAGCTGATACTACCAGCTGTCAGTGAACCATGCCAGGAAATGTGGTAAGGATGAGTGGGTTGGAAGCCTGGAAACTCATAAATACCAGAGTTTCACCTGCTTCCAACCAGACCCCTCTGATGTGACCACAGCACTCCAATGAGAAGATTGTGACAATCAGTTACATAGAAGCAATGCCTCAAGCCCCTCCACATGCAGATGAGGCATCCCTAACATCTCAGACCAAACCAGTAGAAAGCATCGGCTGTCAGACCCCACCCCACCCCAAAATGTATGTAAGATCTTATCCAGAAGGAATAAAGGTATGAGAACTACCCATCATGGATTGTTTGAGAGTTTCTGTCACATAAGAGCTATAACACTTCCTGAGGAAGAGGGCAATTGCCCTGAAGCTTTTGCAGCTGGAAGCTGCCAGGGTCCATCATGGTCCCTTCCCGCCTGGTGGCTCTGACTTTGCTTCCTGGCTGCACCTCACTTGCTAGCCAAGCCCCCTAACCTTTCTGCACAGCACAGCATCAAGCCTCTTTGTGCTGACTTTAGAGCAGCTGCAGTGGCCAGAGCAGCAGTGGTTAGAGCAGCCATCATTGGCAGTTGCACTTCCCTTTCCCTGCTCATGTAGTCAGCCTGTCTGCCATGTAGCTGTTCTGCTGTAGCAGCAACCCCTCTCCCTTTCACTTGGACATTCTCACCAGGCCAAAGCCCCTGCAGATCTCTGTGGATAGCATCCAGTACACAGAGCAGCAGTTGCCTTTATACGCTCACACAAAACTGGGCATGCATGTATAATCCCATCGATTCTATAGCAAGATGAAAGATGGATAACAGAAACGGACTGATGTGAGGAGTGTGGGTTGCAACTAAAACTGCAAGCAAAAACGAAGAAAATGTCACAAACAAGGTGGAAGTGTAAACCAGCCCCATGATTGCTCTCTGATCTCTATACATGCACTGTGGTAAATGTGCATCTGTACTCATAAACATAAAAGCATGCATGCTATACACATACATACACACATCATACACACAAAATAGAAACATCAGCCACCATTTTGTGTTTTTCCCTTTTGTATATCTTGAGATTCTAATATATCTACATCATCAGGTTGATCAAGTTGCCATTGTTACTGATTTTAATAGATTTCAAAATTATGAGGAGTAATTTGTAGGTGTTTTTGCCATAAAATCATACTTCTGATAAGGCATTGGGTTTGTTAGCTTAATTTAATAATTCTACATACCAAACACAATTTTAATAAGATATATATGTAAAACACTAAATTTGTATGAAGCAGGAAACTTCTTATTCATTACCATCATAAGCATTGTGCATTTAATGAAAATTCTCTATAAAAAATACTACTATTTTATTTTTTGGTCTATAGTCAGAAGAAAGCATATACATATTGAACTCCAGGAAGTAAACTGTTAAATGCTATCTTCCTTAAACATATATGTTAATTATAGCATGGGCTATTAGTTTAAATTAAATGTAACAAATAAGCAATTTACATTTAATATACGGTTGTGTCCTTAAAGTACCAATTAATCATACTTAAACAAATTGCTGTATTCATAAATTAATAGCCACATATTCTTCAGGAAATACAATACATCCATAAGAATGTAATTAAAGCTTTATTGCTCATGTAACTTTAAATTAAATTAATTGGATGGCAAGTGAACCTCATTAAACATCCTTCTCACTATTAATTTATGTTTTATTAACATACTATACTAACCTGAATATAGCTAAATGAAAAAGTAGTCTTTTGGGGCACATGACAGATACACACTAACAACATGGTTTCGGAACTGAGGAAGAATTTCTTCAATGTTTAGACAGTATTTCAAGAAGATATTCCATTGTTGAATTATACATTCATTTACATTTTATGGAAATTGACAGTTCTTGGGTGAATCCAAAGGTGTGGTAAGAAATCAAAATATTTTCTCCATTTTTATGAGATCATAATTACTTATCACATGTGAGAAGGATGAATATTTTACTAACAGCAGAGATTCCTTGTCCATGATTTCATCATAATCATCGTAATCATTATTATCATCATTTGTGGTGTAGTATTTCTTCAAATGATTCAGATTGTTAATTGGAGGGATAGATAGATAGATAGATAGATAGATAGATAGATAGATAGATAGATAGATAGATAGTGGAGAAGCCATATTTCAAGTAAAGTTTAGGTGACTGCTAGGGGTAGGGCAAGGACATTTACTTGCCCTTTTAAAGGGAAAAGACCCGCAAACAAGTACACCAAAGAAGAGTTAAATAAAACCCTCTATATCATCCCCCGCTAGCAACATAGTATATAGAATTGCTGTTCCTTCAGCTCCTTGAAGAAAAACATGACCCCTTGCAGAATAACCAGCTGAACTATACTGACTCTTCACACATTAAAATGTAGAGACCATATGGAGAGGTTAGGCACAACCCCCGGCTCAGGGATGGGCCACCCAGCCTTCTCAAAAATATTAACCCAGAGTTGCTCCTGTCTAAAGGAAATACAGGGGCAAAGTGTGAAGCAGAGACTAAAGGAAAGACCATCCAGCGACTGCCCCACCTGGGGATCTGATCCATCCCATATACAGTCACCAAACCCAGACACTACAGTGGATGCCAAGAAATGCTTGCTGACAGGAGCCTGTTATAGATGTCTCCTAAGAGGCTCTATCAGAGCTTTACAGATACAGATGTAGATGCTTCAAGCCAACCATCAGACTGAGCACAGGGACCCTAATGGAGGAGCTAGAGAAAAGGCCCAAGGAGCTGAAGGGTTTGCAACCCCATAGGAAGAACAACAAAATCAACCAACCAGAACCCCCAGAACTCCCAGGGACTAAGTTACCAACCAAAGAGTACACATGGTGGGACTCATGGCTGCATATGTAACAGAGGATGGTCTTATCTGGCATCAATGGGAGTAAAGGCCTTTGGTCCTGTGAAGGCTTGATGCCCCAGCATAGGGGAATGCCAGGGTGGTGAGGTGGGACTGGGTGGGTGGGTGGGGGGACACTCTCATAGAAGCAGAAGGAGGGGGTGTGATAGGGGGCTTGCAGAGGGGAAACCAGGAAGGGAGATAACATTTGAAATGTAAATAAATAAAATAACCAATAAAAATTTTGAAAAAATAAAAAATAAACTATAATGTACATTTTATCAGTTACATTCATGTTAATCTGCTATGTTACTTTTAAAACTGTAAAACAAACACACTGGGCAAAGTACATTCCAGGCTACTAGAAGAGGTGATTTTTTTCTAAACATAATTAAGATAAGCAATCAGTTGAGTACATTTTTACTCATGTGTGTAGACACATGAGTGCTTACAACTGACTTACAGCAGCATCAGAGGTTCATCTACTGATTCAGCCATATATTGACATGTCAATGGAGGAATACCATATTACAAGGACCCAACAGTAGTTGATATAGCTGAATGTGGTCCCTAGTCAAGATCCAGACATAAAACGAGAATTTCAATTATGGAAAACACTGGATGAAAGCACTGAAATTCAAATAATATGGCATCTGTGATTGGCCCATAGATTCCAGACCTCTGAGACCTAGTGCAGAGTGCTCTGGTAACACTAAAATTACAGAAAGCATTTGTATACTCTTGTTTAGAGTAAAAGCTAACGAGGGCATTATTTAGAAAACTATAGAATCTATAAAATCCTAAAAGAGAACTATGGCCCAGGAATCCCTATTGTGAGTATATTTTAAATAATGCAGCCAGGATCTCCTGGAGATACCAGCACTCCCATTTTCACTGGACCCTTTTCATGACTGCCAGGACAGAAACTCCCTTAGTACATACACTAATGTAAAGAAAGAAAGAAAAGTGCTCATGCCCATACCATGCTGTTTTTATTATTATAGCTTGGTGGTATAACTTGAAATCAGGGATGGTAATATACCTTTAACAGTATTGTGTTTATGTTCTTAAATATGTTTTAATTGAAATCAAATCATGTCACTTTTCTTCTGCTGATTTCTTTCTCCAGCCTTTACAAGGTGTCTTCCTTCCTACGTCCACTCTCCACTACCAATTCCAGAGGTATTTATATTGTTCTCTTTTGACTGTACTGGATCTTTTTTGTCTTTCTTTGTGAATTTTGGTATTATTTTTCAGTTTCAGTGAAGAATTACATTGGTATTTTGATGTGAACCACATTAAATCTGTAGAATGATTTTGATAGGCTAGCCATTTTCACACTACTAATTCTACCAATGTATGAGCATAAGAAGTCTTTCTACTTTCTGGCATCTTCAATTTCTTTTTCAGTGTTGTAAACTTTGTTGTACAAGGCTTTTATTTTCCTGTGTTTACAAGAGGCCCTGGCAGAGAACATATTTCTATCTATTGTTCCACTAAGTGGCCATAGTAATAAATTTCCCCTAAATTCTGATCTTCATGCCCATGAGGTGCCTCTCAATCCTCATCAGAGAAGCTTTATTTGTTCAGGAGATGGTGATTAATCCATAGACCAAGAGCCAGCCAACAGTCAGAGAATACAAGACTGTGGAGCACTCAGCTCTATGGGACATCTCTATCACATACCTCCACCCCACAAAGACTTAGGGACATTGAGGAAGAGTGAGCAGAAATATTGTAAGAGCCAGAAGTAGTGGACAAACATGCAGTCAGCATGGCCCTAGTGGGGAAGGAATGACTTACTTCCTGCTCCTGGAACAGGGACAGCAGATGTGAGCCTCCACTAGTATAGATGGCTGCCATGGGCATGAGGCTTGTTTGTATAAAAATGTACATATTTTCACATTCCTCCGAGGTCTGTCCTCTCTGTTAATGTTAATGACTCTATGATAATTAGAAGCCACATGAGTCCAGGAGGAAAGGGTATGTCTATATCTGAGCAAAATAGTAAATGCTGCAACCTTCAGGACAACCCTTTAGAAAAGAACTCTAAAAACATCAGTTTGAAAATGTATAATTTTTCAACTATGCAAAAAATAAGGTTGGGACTTCACGAATCTAAAGGAACAGAGGCCACTATACTATGAGCTAGCTTGTCAGGCAGATACAAATGCAGGCAGATTCCTGGGTTAGAGGTCAACCTAGGATACAGCAAGTTTAGGCCCAGATGTGGTAGAAATGGTAATTTCAGGACAGGGTCCCACCCAGCTAGTTTAGCATCTGTACTTAACAGAGGCAGGCAGATCACTGAATTCTTTTGCAGTGTTAAAAAGAAATGTGTGCTTGTTGTCTCCTAAGAATGAAGGGGCTGGGGTCTCCTGATGATGATTCTTAGGATAATCTCAAGGAAACATGTGTTAAATGACTGGATTGATGTAAACTTGATGTATGTAAAATAAGACTGGGCTTATGATATGCAAGAGATGAGCAATCTAGAGAATTTTTTAGAATAGCAAGAGAGAAGTGCTTTAAGAGAACTGTCTCAAGCAGAACATAGAGATAGAGCTGTCTACAGATCTCCAGAGAAACACAGATCTGTGAGAAAAAAAGCAGAACAGAAAGAAAGCAGGTTGGAAAGCTGTCTCCAGCAGAACATACACTGCCAGCTTGGATTTCAGTCATTTGTTTTGGCTGCTCCCAGGTACCCTTTTTCTTCAGAACCCCTCTCCATGCTGAGACTGATCCTTGGCAGATAAAAGTTATCAATGTAGTTTAGATAGTACATTCTGAGGAGTTTCAATAATAATTAATATCAAATAGAATAACACATGGGGGTTCTCCACACAGGATATGAGATAGAAGAGAAATATCAAAGGTGCTTATGTATCCATGACATATTTACATTCCCTATTATGGAACATGGAAATGTTACAAAATGTTGAAACACTAGAATAAGCTCTCCAGCACACTCCCAATGTGTTGATGCAGGGGATGATTTTTACAGACCATTTGTCTCCCTTTAAAAGTAATGTTTTGGAAGTCATTACATACTCAAGATATCAACTACTCAGATGCAGTTTTCAAGTGTTTTATTTCATTCTGTAGATTAGCTCCCCACTCTGTTAACTACATTTGTTTACTTTTGCTTTGTGTCTTAAGCTTTTAAAAAGCATTGTTCATTCTATCCTCTAGAAATAATTTTGTTATGCATTCTTCTAGTAGTTTTAGATAATGTGTGGAAATATTTAATCCATTTTGAGTTGAATTTTGTGACTTCTGGTAGAGAATAGTATAGTTTCATTCTTATGTACATTGATATCCAGTTTCTGCTATTCTGTTGGGGAAAAAAAATCTTTTTCTCTAATACATGACAATCAGCTTTGTTAAAAACTGGTTGGATAGCTAGGCAGGGTGGCATATGCTTTTGATTCCAGCATGTAAGAGGCAAAAGCAACCAGATATTTGTAAGTTCAAGGTTAGTCTGATCTACATAATGAGTTCTGGTGCCTCGGGCTGGCCAATCTGGGCCTCCCTCAACCCCGCGGGAGAAACGGGGTCCTAGTCAGGTCAATAAGGCATAGGCGAAGAAATGATGGCAGAGACGACACATGAAGTATAAGATCTAAATGTATTTCTTAGAAATGGCATCAGACTTTTACAGTCATTGCAAAAGAGGGATGGTAAATCTGACAGCTCAATAGTTGAGGTACATCTGAGGCTATCTGAAACATACTGGGTCTAAAGCAACAGCTATCTCCTCTGAACTGGTGCTGTATTCCCGGGCCCAAGTGCTCTGGGCCAGAGGGACTGCGGATTTCATGAATCTGAGTCCTAGCCCATCTAGTGCTAGTCCTGCATGTGAGTCCAAGTCCTTCTTCTCCCAGTCCTCGTGCTAGTGAAAAGCAGGCTTAAGTAGCACACAGCAAGCAGGGCTGATGTCAAGAGTCAGTAGGCAGGTGGGAATTACAGCAGGGGATGAAAGACTGAAGTCTCATAAACAAGTGACCCCCACACCAAGGTCAGCAGGGTCTGGTAGCTAGGTGTGAAGCAGGAGGAAGAGGAGTGGAGCCCTCCCTGTTGAGGTATTTAAGTATTCCTATGCTAATTCTCTGGTTCTAGCTGGAGGCAATGGCCAGGAGAGTTTCAACCTAGCATTTCGTGCTAATTCTCTGGTTCTAGCCCCGGGAAGGCAATGGGGAGTCCCGACCTAACACTTGTAGCTAATGTCCTAGAGTGAAAGCCCTTAGATTACTCTCTAAATAAACTAGAATAGTTGGAAACATTGTGTTGGCCAGGAGACAATGCCCAATCTTAATCATCTAGGTTTTTTGAGACAGGGTTTTTCTGTATAGCCCTGTCTGTCATGGAATTCACTCTGTAGACCAGGCTGGCCACAAACTCAGAAATCTGCCTGCCTCTGCCTCCCAAGTGTTGGGATTAAAGGAGTGCGCCACCACTGCCAGGCTTTTGTTTTACTTCTTTATTTTTATTTTTATTTTTTTATTTTTTTACAGTTTCTCTTAAGACAAGAATTCCAGAAGTTCCTGATTGACTAGTGTTTTCTATAATTTCTGTTTCAAAAGTACCAAAATATAGAAGTGTCTGATATTCTTGAAAGCTGGCAAAGAATTTAAAATTAAATGAAAATCGTAGAACTTACCAATGAGGTTGGTAGAGGAAATTAAAAGCAAAACTCTCCCCTAAGTATGGATAGAACTACCCAATAAAATGGTCACCTCATAGAACTAATATCTGTTCCTATATTAGAGAACAATAGTTAGTACAAGTGTACAAGTACATAACTTAAAAACCCAGGAGTTGATTTCACTAGCATTTTCTACTTAATGTCTCTGGGCAATGGCTGACTACAACTCACTGACATGATAAAAAATTATGAATAAGGGAGAAATTGTGTTTCTATAAGAACAATTCTTCAGATTCTACCTGCCATTGACATTGCATAGTCATTCCTCATTCTCTACCTGGATTATTTCTTTTATAATAATGACCTTTAGTTCAATTCATGTTGCATTTGACTTCATAATTCTGATGACTGAACATGTTCTCATTTTGTATATATACCACAGTTTTAAAAATCTATTCATCAGATCAAATACTTAGGTTACTTCCATCTTTTAACTGTTATAAATAATATTGAGATAGTAAGTATTCCTTTAATATACTCTGTTGATTTTAAATTTATATCTACTTATAAGGAACTTTCTCATGGTTGGGTCCAAATACCTAACAAAGAAGTTTGTTTTATGTAGAAGCATTGTTTGGACTCAGGTTCTATGAGTTCATTTTGTCATAGTGGAAAAATTATAGAAACAAGAGCATGAGGCTGCTGGTTAACACCGAAGTAAATCTGGAAGCAGAGATAGGAAATTCTGGCATTCACCTTCTTTTTTACCTCCTCCCCAGTCTTTATTCTTTGAAACTGCAGCTCACATCATGGGACTGCCCATACTCAAGGCAGATCTTGCTCTTTCAATCAATTCTTTCTGAGAATGCCCTAATAGACACATCTAAAGCTATGCTATAATAATTGGTTAAGTGCTTCTTACTCTAATCAATGTAAAATGATGGACCATCAAATCCCAATAATGGAACTGCTGTCTATATGGTTCTTACATTTTTACATTTCTGAGAAGCCTCTATACTGCCTTCTGAAATGCTTGTACTAACTTGTATTTCTTCCCAAAGTGCACAAGTGTTCCCCTTTTATTCGTGTCTTATGATCTTTTTGCTTTTTGATAATAGCCATCCTTGCTGGTATAGGGTAATAATTCACTTTGATTTTTACTTAAATATTCCTAAAAATTGGTGATGTTAACCATTTTCTCATTTACCTATGATACATTTATTTAACTTCATTTGAAAAATAGTCTCTCACTTATTTTTATTTTATTTTTAATTTTTCATTAGATATTTTCTTACTTTACATTTCAAATGATATTTCTTTTCCTGGTTTCCCCTCAAAAAAACAAAAAACCCTGTTTCCTCCCTCTCCCCCTGATCACCAACCCACCCTCTCCCACTTCCTGGCCCTGGCATTCCCCTACACTGCTGCATAGAACCTTCACAGGGCCAAGGGCCTCTCCTCCCATTGATGACCAACTAGGCCATCCTCTGCTATACATATGCTGCTGGAGACATGAGTCCCTCCATGTGTACTCTTTGGTTGGTGGTTTAGTCCCTGGGAGCTCTGAGGGTACTAGTTAGTTCATATTGTTGTTCATGCTAAGGGGCTGAAAACCCTTCAGCTCCTTGGGTCCTTTCTCGAGCTCCTTCATAGGGGATCCTATGCTCTGTCCAATGGATGGCTGTGAGCCTCTACTTCAGTAGTAGTCAGGCACTGTCAGAGCCTCTCAGGAGACAGCTGTATCAGGCTCCTGTCTTACAGTAGAGGGGATGCCCAATCTGGGTATCACTGCTGCCCCCTAGTGCATCAGATTATTGCAGGACTAGGTGCATCCTTTCCCACTGAGGCCAGAGAAGGCAGCCCAGTTAGAGGAACAGGAACCACAGGCAAGAAACAGATTCAGGGACAGCCCCTGCTCCATTTGTTGGGGAATCTATATGAAGATCAAGGTGCACATCTGCTACATATATGCATGGGGCCTAGGTCCAGCCCATGCTCATTCTTTGGTTGGTCCTTCTGTCTCTGGAAGCCCCCCAAGGGTCCAAGTTAGTTGACTCTGTTGATCTTCCTGTGGAGTCCCTGTCCTCTTCAGGTCCCTGCAATCTCCCCACCCCCACCCCCTCCAAACTCTTCCATAAGACTCCCTGAACTCCATCTCATGTTTGGCTGTGGATCTCTACATCTCTTTCCACTGGGTACATGATGGAGACTCTCTGAGTGTAGTTATACTGGGCTCCTTCTGTAAGCATAATACAGTATCATTTATCAAGGATGTTCTTGCCATATAGTGTTCTTGCTATGATCTCAATATGGGCAAGTCATTGGGTAGCCATTCCTTCTGTCTCTGCTCTATCTTCTGTCCCTGCAAATCTTGTAGGCAGGACACATGCAATTAGACCCATATTTATCACCCTGCACAAAACTCAAGTCCAAGTGGATCAAAGACCTCAAAATAAATCCTGCTACACTAAATGTCAAAGAAGAGAAAGTGGGAAATACCCTTGAAAACATTAGTAGAGGAAACAGTTTCCTAAACAGAACACCAGTGACTCATGCTTTAAGATCAACAATTTATAACTGGAACCTCATGAAACTGAAAAGGTTCTGTAAGGCAAAGGACACTCTCAACAGGAAAAAAAAAACAGCAGCTTATAGATTGGGGAAAGATCTTCACTAACCCTACATTATACAGGGCTAATATCCAAATATGTATAGAACTCAAGAAGTTATACACCGAACAAAACAAATAACCCAATCAAAAAATGAGGTACAGAAAAAGGGCAATCTCAAATGGCTGAGAAGCACTTAAAAGGAATGTTCAAAGTCCTTAGTCATCAAGGAAATGCAAATCAAAATGAGCCTGAGATTCCATCTTTTACCCATCAGAATGGCTAAGATCAAAAACACTAGTGGCAGCTCATGTTTGTGAGGATGTAGAGAAAGGAGAACACTTCTCCATTGCTGGTGGGTATAAAAACTTGTACAACCTCCATGGATATCAATCTGGCAGTTTCTAAGAAAAAATGGAAATAGTTCTATTTGAACGCCCAGCTATGCAGCTATACAACCCCTGGGGCTTATACCCAAAAGATGCTCTACTATCCTACAAGGACACTTGCTTAACTATTTTCATAACAGCTTTATTGGTACTAGCCAGAAACTGGAAACAACCAGATGCCCCTCAACCAAAGAATGGATACAGAAAATGTGGTTCATTTACATAATGGAATACTATCCAGCTATTAAAAATGAGAAAATCATGAATTTTTCAGGCAAATGAATGGAACTAGAAATATCCTGAGTGAGGTAACCCAGACTCAAAAGGACATACATGGTATGTACTCACTTGTAAGTGGATATTATAAAGTACAAGATACACACACTATACTCCACAAACCCAAAGAAGCTAAACAAGGAGGAAGGGCCAAGCAAAGATGCTTGAATATCATTTAGAAGATGGAATAAAATAGTTGTAGGAGGCAAATGGAGTAAGAGAACTGGGTGGAAGAAGGGATGGAGAGGGGAATGGGGGCATTCAGGTTTAGATATGGGGAGAGGCAGGAGAGGACAAGAGGGCTAAGAGAATGAATGGAAAACTGCAGCTGATAGGCATGAGGGTGGGGGTGAGCATCATTAGGATGTGCCAAAGATCTTGGATGGGGGAGTCTCCCAGGAGTTTAGTTGGGACTTTAGTTGAGCCTCAAGCAATGCACATATGGAACCTAAATGGGCCATCTCCTGTAGTTAGACAGGACACCCAGTGGAGGGATAATGATACTAACCCACCCACCAAAACTTTCAACCTATGAATTTTTTCTGTCTACAAAAAATGCAGGGACCAAAATGGAGCAGAGACTAAAGAATGGTCCACCTATACCCGGTCCAAATTGAGACCCATCCCATGGGCAAGCACTAATCCCTGACAATATTCATGCTACTTGGTTATGCTTGCAAACAGGAGCCTAAAATAACTGTCTTCTGAGAGGCTCCACCCAGCAGCTGACTGAAACAGATGCAGAGACTCACAGCCAACAATTGGAAGGAGCGCACCTACTCTTAAAGACTAGACAGGGAAAGGGTTGAGGGCCCCGAAAATGGCAGGAACTCCTTAGGAAGACCAAAAGAGTCAACTAACCTGGACCCTTGGGCGCTTTCCCAGACTGAACCACCAACTAGCAAATATATGGGCTGGACCATGTGTAGCTTGGTTTTCAAGTGAGTACCCCAACAACTGGAGTGGGAACTGTCTGTAAAACAGTTGCCTGGCAGTAGAATCTGTTCCCCTAACTGGGCTACCTTGCCTGGCCTCAGTGGCAGAGGATACACTTAGCCTTGCAGAGACTTGACATGTCAGGATGGTTTGGTATTGGGGGAGTGGGGCACACCCTCTCAGAGAAGGGGATGGGAAGGGGGAAAGGTATTATGTGAGAGGGGAACCAGAGAGGTGGGGGGACAGTGATCAGGATGTAAAGTGAATAAGTAAACTAATTAATAGAAAAAAAATATCCCTTAAACTCTAAGACACTGATAATTTGCTAGACTAAAATCTGAGTTAATAATATACCTTGAGGTGACTTAGGAAGACTGATATCCTAGTGTGCTAATTCTCCTATGTTTGTACCTGTTTGTTTAACCTGCTTTCTAAAGACCAATGTAACGACTGACCTTATTTGCATTGAATCTGCAATGTAACAGTTTTTAGAATAGCTATAATCATAAATTATGTGGTTCTCCATGATACTGATCAGGATAAAAGATTTGTCTCATTTGCTGAAAGCAGAAAATACAGAGGCTGAAAGCAGTCTTCTAAAATGAGTATGCACCATACATGTTGAATATATTATTTATGGATACTGGTTGATACAGGGACAGATTCAAAAGGCAGTCTTTAGGCAGGCATATACTCAGAGTGATACAAAATACAGAGGAAAGAAATCATGGGAATTATAAAGAAGAGAATTCAAATCTGTACTCTTACTTAGGGGAAAACAGTTCTATAAAAAAATCATGGACTGACCCAGAGCTGACCCTGTTCCACAGTGCTTCATACCCAAATACCACCTGGAAAAAGCTGGTCTTCCAGGAGGACAGAAACCCCCATTGAGCACAGGTAAGACCACCACTTATGCACAGAGTGACCTGACCTGAGCCCTCAGGGCACAGGAACCAAGGAGCAGCCTGGGACCAATTTCCATCTGCATAAGGAGCTGATCCTGTGCCACAGTGCCTAGAGCTGATGCTGTGCCTCAGTGACTCATACCCAAATACCATTGGGAGACAGCTGGTCTCCCAGGAGTGTGGACACAACTGTGAGCACAGGTAAGACCACCAATTCTGCTCAAATTTCTGGCCCAAGACGGACCCCCCCCCAGAGCCATCAGGACACAGGAACTAAGAAATATTGACACAACAGTCAAAGAAAATGCAAAATACAAAAAGCTCCTAACCCAAACATCCATGAAATCCAGGACACAATGAGAAAACCAAACCTAAAGATACTAGGTATAGAATAGAGTGAAGATTCCCAACTTAAAGGGCCAGTAAATATCTTCATCTAAATTATAGAAGAAAACTTCCCTAGCCTAAAGAAAGAGATGCCCATGAACATACAAGAAGCCAACAGAACTCCAAATAGATTGGACCAGAAAGAAATTCCTCCCATCATATAATAGTCAAAACACCTAATGCACAAAACAAAGAAAGAATATTGAAAGCAGTAAGGGAAAAAGGTCAAGTAACATATAAAGGCAGGCCTATCAAAATTACACCAGACTTCTCATCAGAGACTATGAAAGCTAGAAGATCCTGGGCAGATGTCATATGGAGCATAAGAGAACACAAATGCTAGCCCAGGCTACTATTTCCAGTAAAACTCTTAATTCCCATAGATTAATAAACCAAGATATTCATAACAAAACCAAATTTACACAATATCTTTCTACAAATTCAGAACTATGAAGGATAATAGATGAAAAATGCCAACACAAGGAGCAAAACTACTCCCTAGAAAAAACAATAAACTAACCTTCTTTCACCAAAGCTAAAAGGAGATAGCCATACAAACATAAATATAACATCAAGAATATCAGGAAGCAACAATCACTATTCCTTAATATCTCTTAACATCAATGGATTCAATTCTTCAGTAAAAAGACATGGAATAACAAACTGGATATGTAAACAGGACCCAGCATTTTGCTGCATACAGGAAATTCACCTCAGTGTCAAAGACAGACACTACCTTAGAGAAAGGGACTGGAAAACAATTTTCCAAGCAAATGGTCCCAAGACACAAACTGGAGTAGCCATTCTAATATCAAATAAAATCAACTTTCAACCAAAAGTTATCAAAAAGTATAAGAAAGGACACTTTGTACTCATCAAAGGAAAAATCCACCAAGAAGAACTCTCAATTCTGAACATTTATGCTACAAATGCAAGGGCTCCCACATTCATAAAAGAAACATTATTAAAGCTCAAAGCACACATTGCACCACACACAATAATAGTGGGAGACTTCAACATCCTACTCTCATCAATGGACAGATCATGGAAACAGAAACTAAACAGAGACATAGTAAAACTAACAAAAATTATAGACCACATAGATTTAACAGGTATCTTTAGAACATTTTATTCCAAAACAAAAGAATACACATAATAGAAACAGAAGGAACACCACCCAATTCGTTCTATGTAGCCACAATTACACTGTATATTATTCTTTGGAGATGGAACCGTTTCTGTCTAAACAGGAACCTGTCACAATTTCCTTTCTTAGAGGACTTCATAAGAGATTTTTTTTTACTTCTGTCATGTTTAATATTCCAAAGAGATTTTAAAAACCGGTTGAGTGCATATTACTTTTAGCTTTAGAAGATATCATGTATATTTAAGAGACACTTAACTATTGTAAATTATTTTGATGACTTAAAAATGTCAATACTGATTTGTATATATTAAAATAAACTTTATTAGTTTAATAGAAAAAAGAACCCTGAATAAAATAGGGTTTGAAAGAAAGAAAGAAAGAAAGGAAGGAAGGAAGGAAGGAAGGAAGGAAGAAAGGAAGGAAGAAAAGATTTTTTTAAAAAATCAAACACTTGCCAGAGACTGTATGGAGAAAAAATTGTCTCAGCTCTCTAGTCAAAAGTTATACTGTAGATCATGCTTGCTACAAAATGAATTCTTTATTGCCATTTACCAGTGTTTGTATTACTAACACTTAAATTTACATGGTTTTATTAGCAACCATTAAAACCATGGTTTTATTTCTACCTGCGAAATATGTACCTGCAGAATTCTTACTTCTGTGATTCTTGTTCCTGTGGGAAATTCTTCAGTGATTATGAGACTCAAAGGCCATCTGTTATCTGGCCTATAACTTCAAGAACTTTGTCATAGTTCTAGTCTCCTTCGGAGCACTATCTTGGGATTTTAGCCTCTATAAAAATAAAAATTTCTCCTGTCTCTTTGAGTTCATGGTTGGAATATTTTCATACCACAAATATATATCTATTTAAATAACATGTGTAGGGGTTAGAAACCCTTTAATAATACAGAGTGAATAACATATGATGTAGAACTTTATAACTTCATTTAATAATATAGTTCTTTATTCTAGATATCTACTAAGAGCATAGGTACAAAGTACTCTAACAACATGGAAAAAAGACACCAAAGTGGAAGCTATGTATGTTCATTTTCATAACTATAACAATCATTTCACTATGTACATGTTTATATGAGCATATAAAACAAAATTAATGTAAACAAATAGCCAAGGACAAAGTGAGAATTTTAGACACACCAGGAGCAAAAGTAATATGTTCCAAATAAAAGATATTCTTCTATAAGATTGTCCACATATTATATACAGTGTAATATTTTGAAAGTGACAAAAAATCCCAATCATAAATACAATAAATTGTTCTTCAAAACCAAGAGACAAATATTTTCTTGGAAGAGAAAAGGTGATGAGTTCATCAATACTACAACTGAAAATCCAATACTATTAAGGAAAATTTTCAATAATTGAACTCCCATGGATAAAATTAGTAAGGATACTGCAGATTTGGCAACCATAGATGACAAATAATCACAATAGACAAAACATAGAGAATTCTATTCAAAAGAAGCAGAACAAACCTTGTACTATTTTCAGCACTGACTTCAACTTAGACACAAGTCGTAGTAACTTAGGGTTGAAATCATACTGCTGTCTACTAAATGAAGCAGATATCATGAACATTATGAAAAGACTCCTATGCCACTGTACCTTCAAAGTAGTATATCCTTTATTTTTGCATGAATTGTATGATTCAACCTGAGCATGCAAGGATACATTCCTGTCTATCATTTTAACCTTTTAAAGTATGTACTGTACAACCTTACACTGAATATGTACTTTTTTGATTGTTTTTTCCAGAAATAGTTGCTAAGTCTCTATTTATCAATACATTATTATTACATAATAATACATTTTGTGCTGCAATGTTTTTAATGATAATTTAAATTGGCATATATTTATTGTATATAACACTGAGTTATAAGGGTATTTTTATATAATTCATAATATGTTTGAAGCAAATATTCCAAAGTTCCATAGTTATATTTTAGTAGTATACTTCTTATTGATTGATCTTTATTAGGAGTGACCTTTCTCCTATATGAGGATATATAGGACACCTGTATAAAGTCCCAATGATTTTCTTCTAGGAAAAAAAAATGCTTTAAAAAATGTTTTCTGTAGAGGAATTTTAATCCAGAAACATGGATTTTCTGGCAATTGATAATATCCAAAAGCCTTCTAAGTCTATATAATTAAGGTAGAATGCAGGCATACCTGCAGCACACAACTTTAATACCAAACAATGTAGGTAAGGTTAGTTTGTAGAAGGAAGCAGCTATGATTGAAAGTGACTTCAAATTGAGGGACAAGAAAAGATATGAATCAGAAATATTTGACAGAATGAGTAGTCAGAGATAGTGTATGCCCAACTCATACAAGAACAATGCAGAGGAGAGAGAGAGA
>NC_045030.1:109087959-109088655 GCF_008632895.1 Mastomys coucha | reverse complement strand
GAGAATGCAGCAGTTTTACTGGAACAGTTTTAAAGGTGAAAAAGAATGAGCCAGACAATGAGAAGGAGACAGATTAGAACAGATTGCCAAAGTTAGTTTGAGGCTAAGCAGAGCAATTCAGTGAGAATCTGAAAGAAGCCAGATTGATTCAGTCAGCTTGAAGAGATGTTTAAGCCAGAACAGTACACTTGAACCAGCCAGCCAGAGTTCAGAAAGAAATGGAAAAGATGAACTTACTCAGCAGTGAGCCTCTGAGAAAACAATTACATCAGGCAAATAAAAGTTACATTTACAGCACTTTTGCTCTCCTTGCCTGCTGTATACTTTGCCTGTATACTAATTCAATATAAACTCATCACATTTAGTTATAGTACCAATATATTTTCCTAATCAAAGTGTAAAGAAGAATAACAACCATTTATCAGAAAATGAATACCATGTGTGTTCTTTTGTGATTGGGTTATCTCACTCAAGTAGATATTCTCCAGATCCATCCATTTCCCCAAGAATTTAAAAAATTCATTGTTTTTAATAGCTGAGTAGTACTCCATTGTGTAGATGTAACACATTTTCTGTATTCATTCCTCTGTTGAGGGACATTTGGGTTGTTTCCAGTTTCTGGCTATTATAAATAAGGCTGCTACGAACATAGGGGAACATGTATCCACACAAAGTACAAACCACAAACCACAAGAA
>NC_045030.1:109062602-109087949 GCF_008632895.1 Mastomys coucha | reverse complement strand
AGAAAACATCTAATAAAAAATTTACAATAAAAAAAGGAATAACAGAAGAGAAAATAGAACACTTACAAATATATGGTAATTAAAACACATTTTAATAATAACTATAATGTTTAAATTTTAAGTGAGAATTAAGAAAATAAAGACAAATAAAAATGTGCAAAAACTTATAATATAAAACAAGGTTGGTTTTAAGTTGGAAATATTATCTTCATACTTCCAACTTACGCCTACACTTAAAAAAAGAATGGTCCAAAGTAAATAATCTAGCTATTTACCTAATTAGTAAAAGTAACAAAGACAACAATTACTAGAAAAGAGGCTTGGAGATGGCTTTGTTGATATTGCTTATACCAAGTAACCGAGTTCAGTAATCAACATCCATTTCAGAAAGTTCACAATGATCTATAATTCCAATTCCAGGATATTCAATACTCCCTGACCTGTACAGCCACCTATATACATCATAGCTTTATACTGTAACTTGAGACTGGGTACAGAAATATACTCAATACTATTCTCTTTCTTCTGGATTTTCATATTTACTTTTTTTGCTTTGTGGTCTTCTGTATTTCCATTTTAATTTGAAGGTTGTTTTTTATATCTCTAGAAAGGATAGCATGGGTAATTTTATCAGGATTGCATTGAATTTGTAAATTCCTTTTTTTTAGAATGCTCATTTTCAAAGCATTAATGCTTCTAACCCATGTGAATGTGAAATCATTCCATCTTTTAGTTTCTTCCTCAATTCCTCCCTTTGACATTTTAAAGTATTCATGATAGAAGCCTTTTAACTCTTTAGTTAGGCTTATTACAAAGTATTTTGTGGTGCCTGTGGGGGCTCAAAGACATGATTTCTCTGTAGTTTGTCTGTCCTAGAACCTGCTTTGTAGTCCAGGCTGGCCTCGAACTCACAGAGATCAACCTGCCTCTGATTCCAGAGTGGCAGAATTAAAGTGGTATACCACGACTACCTTGATGCTCCAAGGTATTTTTAGGGATTTCATGAGAGGGTTTGTTTCTCTAATTTCTCTCTGTGTGTGTTTATTATTTAGTATTAAAAAAGGCTACAAACTTTTGTATATTAAATTCATATCCTGCAACATTACTGACAGTGTTTATCACATCATCTGCTTTTATTTTATCTTACAGCGCACAAAATCAGGGCTAAGTGGATCAGAGAACTCAATATAAAACCAAAAACTGTAATCAAAATATATTGTATAAATATATGAAATATTAAAATCACAAATTAAAACTGTTATTTAAAGGACCATTAAACTTCTAGAATATAAGGTAATTCCTTCAAAACATGATATAGATATAAGTAAGGAGTTTTTAAACAGAATTCCCTTCATTTAGGAAACAAATTAAGCACAACTGACACTAATGAAACAAACACAACAACCAAAAAAAAAAAAAAACCTTTTGTACAGCAAAGAAAACAATCAAATAAAAAGGCACACTGTAAAATGGAATAACATTTAATGGGAGAATTTTTAAAAAGAAACACAAATGTCTAATAAATATTTTAAATTCATACTAAAACTGACTTAAGTTCAGTCCAGTCCCAGTCAGAATGGCTATCCTCAAAATTCAAATGACATCAAATGCTAGCACAGACACACAGAAGAGGAAATTTTGTTCATAGTTGATGAGAGTGTGAACTGATATAGCCTCTGTGGGAATCAGTATTAGATTTTCCTCAAAAGGATAGAAACAGAACTATCATACAAAATATCTATATCACTCTGAAGCTTATATCCAAAGGATATCAATATTCTACAACAGAGATACTTGTTTATCCATGTCAACTGACTTCCTATTTACAATAATAGGTAATGGAATTCATATACATAACTATCAAAATGGATAATAAACATGTGGTATATTGGAATTTTATTCAGCTTTAAAGAAAAAATGAAATTTTCAGGTAAGTGAACGTAACTGGGAATAAATTACACCAAATGATGTAACAAGAACCCACAAGGACAAATGCCACCTCTTCCCCTTTCTCACATCCTCACCAGCATGTGCTGTCACTTGAGTTTTTGATCACAGCCATTTTGATTGGTGTAAGGTAGAATCTCAGAGACAGGTATGCCCCGCCCCACAGACAGATAGCCCAGCCCACCATATAAGGAGCGATTTGCCCCCTCCTCTCTCTCTTCTCCTCTCCACTCTTCCTCTCTCCCTTCCCTCTTAGCCTCTTCTCTTCTTTTCTTTCTCCTCCTCCCTTCCCCCTCTCTATGCTGGCCACATGGAGATGGCTGGCCTCTACTTTCCTAAGTCTTCTCTCTTCTTTCTATAATAAAACATCTTACAAGCATGCATTGCCTCCGTTCAACTAGACACGCCCCCACCATGTGGGCCTGGTGCTTGCAGCTACCAGATCAACTGAGAATTCTTGCACCTGCTCTGTGCCTGAACCACCAGCGGCCACTTCCTGCCTCTGCCCCTTCTCTCCCTTCGGCCTCAGGGCAGACTGATCTTCTCTGGGGCCTCCAATTAGTTCTCAGCTCCTCCGGGTGTCCAGCATCACCTACCATTCCCAAGGAGCAAGAACCTGCAAAGGACCCCTACAGCTGTCTCCCTCAGCTCCTAGCCGGAACTGGAATCCTGTGGCTTCACACAGCCAGAAGCCCACCCGGCCCGGCGGGACAGAGCATGCAGACAGCACCACAGAGTATCCGACCTCTGGCAGGACAGAGTCATCCTTTCCAACCCCTTTCACTCTGCCACCTCCCAGAGGTGCCCTGTGCCTTGTGCCGCCGCCTGTTTCACTGCCTGCGGCCTGGCGGTGGTGCTATGCCCAACACACATTAACATGAGAGATAACATGTGAGATACATATGCCATGTGGCTGCCGTTATTACTGTAAGTGTACTTCCCATGTGCTTTGAAATTTTGACTCTCCTTAAAGCTAAGGTTCTGTTTATGAGGCGGGGGGTTGGGGGTGGGGAACAGGTATGACACCTATTTTAAAAATCAGGCTTTTTTAAAGCAAGCAATATCGTGATGGTATGAGTTCTAAAATAGGCATTTGAACAAGATCAAATTAGATATGTGAAGTTTTCACACACACACTGTATTCACTTCAGTTTATTTGTAGGAGAAAAGAAACTCCAGTTTCCTCACATTTTCCATACTCATTTTTACCTTAGAGCCATTAACTGCTAGTGACCTTCAGCACTTGAGTTATTTCTACTTATGAACTTACAAGCTGGACTCTTGGTACCATAGCTGTCTCTATTCAAGATTTTAAATTGTTAAATTTCTCTCTCAAATTCACTCAATTGAGTATGGGTTGATTTCTTATAAGTGCATACTAAACTGTTAAAAATATTTAACATAAAATACTTTTATTTATCTTTTTATTTATTATTTTCAAAATGATCATAAGTCACTGCATACAAAATGCATACACATATAAATATACTACAAACTAGACTGTGGTAAATACATTCTTTATTTTCATACTCCTTTTACTTCTTCATATTTTAAATTTCCATCAAAAAATGTATTCCTTTAAAATTTCATAGATATATACAAAGCATCTTAACTATATTCCCCCTCCTTCCCTCCAACTCTACCTGGCTCCCCTCCCTTCTAGCTTCAAGTCCTTCTTTTAAATTATTATTTTATTGTTCAGTCCATTGGGTCCAATCAGTGTTGTTCATATGTGTATAGCTGTGGGATTATTTGGTTTGCTGGAGTCAGATGTGGAAGCACTACCTTTCCTGTCCTATCAGTCATTGGTGGCCAATAGTTCCTCAGCCAGGCCTGGTGGGGTTCAGGAGATACTCTCTACTCTATGCCAAAATATGTGTTTGGTTGATTGGTGGATTGATCAATTGATGGTTTTGTTTTGTTTTGTTTTCCAAAATAGGGTCTTATTATGTAGCTGTGGCTGTCCTGGAGTTCACTATGTAGTTAGACCAGGCTGACCTAGAACTCACAGAGATCCACCTGCCTCTGCCTCCCAAGTGATGAGGTTAAAGTCCTGTGACACTAAAACTGGCTTCTCTGCTGGAATTTTTAACTGGCTTGGTTTAGTAAAGGTAGCCACATATCTTCACACCTTCTAAATCTGTTCCTTGCCTTCATGATTTCTGTGTTCATGATACAGGATTTCCCAAAAAACTTTCTCCAATTAGACAGATTTATTTCCTTGTTGTTTTCTGCTTTTGAGGACTTAATAACCTGTTTCCAAGGAATCCTCCAAGATTGTCTCTGTTTTTCTAAGTTGACATCTGCAATTCCATGTATGTATCAAGTGGCAAATTGATGTATAAGACTCTGGGAAAATGATGAGACAATACATATTAAGTGGCTCAAAGAAAAATGATATCCATGCATAGAATTAATGAATATGTTACTTGGCTAGATTCAGGTATTCTATAATAAATATATAAATGTACATGTGCATGAATATATACATATATATTATACACTCACACATATTACTTTCCCTTTTTTCACAATTTGTCTTCACTATTCTCTGTTATTAATTCTCTCTGTAGCCTTATTTTTTCATCTTTCCAAAAGAAATACCTTCATGTTGTTAACTTTCTATGTAGCCTAAGAAATATAACATTTCTTTTAGGCCAGTATAATATCATCCCTGATTAAAACATTGTGATTTTTAATGAAGTTGGGAAAAACACAAACTCTTGATCATCATCCAAGAACTAAACAAGTTTTTCTCATACTTTGGCTTAAGACGTGAACGTTATATTTCATGCTGTTCTCCCCACATCGACCTACAATTTTAACATAGTGATTGCATTTCAGTTTCTCAAATTTATTAGCATTTTATCACATTCAAATCCCCCCAAACCCTGTGCATTTTCACATATCTATCATATACTTTTAGAGGAGAAAAAAAATCACAATCACCATATTTGAAGTTGCACATAAATTGTTAAATATGATCTTTCTATAATACAACCAAGAACAAATTTCCCATATATAGAATAAGAAAACAATTGCTTATGAAAAGCTTATATTTGAAAAATATGCTTCACTAACCATGACTAATTTACTTGCAATTTCTTTCTTATCAGTTCAGCTTATCTTTATGAAAAGATTTTGTAGAAAAAATACACTTATACACATGACCTTGTAGTTATAGTTTATGTCCATAAAGTGAAGCAACAACTTACCTGATATCATCAGGAAGCCACCTCCAACTTTATAACACCCAGCACTGGCAAAGGGCACTCCATACACCAGCAGAAATCCCCCTGACAGACCAGAAGCAGCACCTAATATAATGAAGATTGTCCAAAAGCCTCTGTACACTAGTGAGGGAAAAATACTGTGTCAGAGCATATTATGGAAAATGAGGGCTAACACCTGATATCAACCTATCATTAATACAAGCATCAATTTTGTTTTCATTTTTAGCATAATAGTTAATCATAATTTGTCACCTAGCATTTCCCATTTATCTTTCCAAACACATCTCATATGATCATTTTCATTAGATATCATTCATTACTACTGTACTTAAGGTTACAGACACCTCTGATGGATTATCACTTCACCTCTTACAAAAATCCTATCATAATTGCCTTTCTTTATGCACTAGCAATCCAAGATTGTACTTTAGTATTTTCTACTGTCAACAGAGTTTCCTGGCCCATAATATAACTTAAAAGATATTTACTATATTGAGTCATATTCATCCACTCAAATTTAGTTCTAAAAACATAAGTACAAGGTTTTCCTAGTTGTACCATGTTTCTAGATTTAAAGTCTCTGGATACAACCATTCTATGAGACTCATAATATAAAGCAAGACTTCAAATTGAATGATTAAAATCCAACGTTTCTGCGTCATCATTTGAACAAACCTTGTACTTCTTCCCCCCCCCCCCCGGAAAAAGAATCTATTAATGTCTGTTTAATGGCAATTTGTAACATTGTTTCTAACAACTCAATCTTCTGCTGAAACGGATTGTTCTCTCTCTTCTTCTAGACATTCTGAATGGCTGATTTCCTATGCAAGAGGGATATGTGAACACTTGAAATTATCATCACAAAAATTTTATTTAAGTACATCCTAAAAGGAAAAATTAATGTATATGAGGCATCCTTATTTAAGATGAACAGATCATAGGTTTGTTGTTGTTGTTTGGTTTGGTATTTTGATATAGGATTTCTCTGTGTATCCCTGGATGTCCTGGAACTCACTCTATAGACTAGACTGACTTCAAACAGAGACCTTCCTGCCTCTTTCTCCCAAGTACTGAGATTAAAGGCATGTGTCATAACCACCCAGCTAGAACATCTTGTATAATCATATATTCTCTTCTGATTCAGCTGATCAGGTTAGGAAGATGTCCCCTTCCTCTCTCACTGTTCTATGTGTGTTCTTCTCAAAGCTGCATGTTTGCTCAAGGAGGACTACATTACCTAAATAGAGGAGGGATAGTCAAGGATATATGAATAGAAGTGTTCCTCAAGTAGAAGATCCAAATCATATTTTGTAATCACACATCCTCTGTTGCTTAATATAAGCATAAATGTACCATGGGTGAAAACATGTTTGGGAATTTCTAAAACTCAATTATAAAGATGTATACAAATATAACATATTCTTCAATTTCATGAAAGATTAAATATGCTGCATCCTTCATCTAGAAGAAACAGATAGAAAATGAAGTATAAATGATATATCTTTTACTTTTCTGATATCACCAAGCAAAAGACTAGGGAACTCAGAATTTAGTTTATCTTACCCATTCTGTGGGCTCCCACATACACTCAAAGTGAAAAGTATCCCATTAGGCACAGTAAAGAGGATGTTTGAAGATGAGTATCTGAATTTTAAAGTAATTGAATAATTTATTTCAATGCATCTGTATCTTTCAGGAAATAAAGGAAACATGAAACATAATTTTTCCAGAATATAATTCAGTGACATCTAATTTTTAGCTAAATATTGAAATATTGTTTTGATTTTAGAATTTTTAAAAAAATATATGATATTCTTCATAATTCTTTGAGAATGTCATATAATCTCTTATGGTAAGATTCATCCCCCTCTTTAATACCAGCTCTTATTTAAATATCTTAATTGTCTATCTTGGTCGGGGGTATATATACATTAATTCAGGAACCAGAAGAGGATGAGAGCACATGCATCAAATATCCATGTGACTAAAGTGAAAAGAGTTTATGAGGTATTCTATATAGGTACTATGAACCAAACTCAGGTGCTCTAAAGAAGCAGTACGTACTTTTAACTAGAGCAATCTCCCTAGCCCTTTTCTCTAGAACCTAAATAGTTTTCAGATAGTACACTGTTCCTTACAAGTATTAGTAATTAACAGATAGATAGATGGATAGATAGATAGACAGATAGATAGATATGCATCTTGAGTGTGTGTGTGTGTGTATGTGTGTGTATGTAAATGAAGCATGACCTCTACCAGAGTAAAAGAGTACATTATATCAGGCAATAGGAATTGTATATGATGACTTATAATAATCACTCTACCTAAAAAAAAAATTATGGCCAACACATGATTCTAGAAAATTTGTTCATGTAATACACTTAAGTATAATTACATATGAAACAATCATGGCCATTACCAAGCCCAATGACATGAGCTTAATTTCTGGAACCTACATCAAGGAAGTAGAACAGACTCTTTCAAGTTGTCTTCTGATATCCACATATTCGCTTTGGCACATACCCCCATAAATAAATAAATAAATATTTTAAAAGAAACCCTATTACTAATAAATGTAAATTTGTTAAACTATAGGATCTATTATAAAGAAAGAAGGGCACACTGAGTCTCTGGGATACCTCTAGCTGCTCTGAGCCACCTGCTATCCCCCACTCAAAATCTCAATTATCCCACCACCTCCCCACCCACGTTGATCAGACTTGCTGATCTGTAAACTTACAGGTTAGAGTCCCTTCCTACATTGATCTTCCCTGACTACTGAGTCCTCTGGAACAGATGCCCTGGGCAGCCTGCTATCCTTGGTGGACCTGCATTCTCTCATCACCTCTCAGCCTACCTTCATCTGATCTAGTATTGGGTGGGGGAAAAGGACTGAAGCTCTGAGGGCCACCAGAAAGAATAGAAACAGGCAACTTCAGGAGGTAGGAGGTTGGGGAGAATGCACCAAAGACCTGGGAGGTAAGAAACTATCTGGACTCAAATAGAGGGATCCTAGATAAAATGTGCTACAGTAGGGAGAGGCAACTTGTAGAGCCCACCTCCAGCAGAGAGACAGGGCATCAAGTAAGGGATGGGGTTGCTATAGCACAGTCAAAACTCTGACCCATAATTGTTCCTGTCTAAAAGAACTGCAGAGATAGAAATGGAGAGGAGCCTGAGGAAAAGAAGGTCCAGTGACAGGCCTAAAGCAGGATCCACCTCAAAGGGAGGCCCCAGGGCTTAACACTATTACTGAAGCTACGGAGCACTCATAAAAAGGGACCTGTCATGTTTACCCTCTGAAAGACCCAACATTCAGCTGGACAATTCTTTTTTCTTTCCTTTCTTTTTGGTCCCTGTATATCCATGTTTTGTTGTACATTTTTGGTCATACTTTCAGTTTTTTAATCTCATGATTTAAATTTCATAGTCCTGATACTTAGTTAATTTGCACATCAAATTTTCTAATTATTGGGATTTTTGTCTTTTTCTCTTTTTCATTTTTCTAATATCTTTCTCTTTTTATCTTCCTCTATAAATTCTGCTTTACTCCTCCTATGTTTCTTTCATTTATTTAATCTTGTTCCCATATTTCCCATTTCCTTTCTATCAATTTGTTAGTTGCCTACTGACACTAAGTACTTTTTTCTTTTCTACCACATTCAATAGTTATTTTACAATTTTTGATTTAATGGTCATTGGTGACATATTAATGGGCTTACTCAATTTTAAATATATTTCTAAATCTTGTACAGTTTCATATTGGTTGCTGTATTACCATTTTGTTTTCTCCAGTCTAAATGATATTGGAAGTTCAGCTATCAGTGGTCAGTTTTTCTATAAAAATAACCCCAAATTAAAGTGGGAGAGATATTAAAAATAACAGATCAAAAGTCACAGCACAAAAATATAAGAAACAAGAAAAATCAAGAGAAGATGACTCTTCCAAAACATCACAAGCACTTGATCAAATTACAAAACACCATCCAAGAACTCTAAAGTAGAAAGAAACAAGAAATAAAAAATTCACAAGATAGAAAATTACCTGAGGCAATAGCAAAAGGGGTAAAGAATCTATTCAGCAAAATTATAGTGGAAAAGTTCTCTAAACTCTAGAAAGAAACATCCATATACAAAAGGCACTCAGGACCTCAATAGTCAAAGACACAAAATAAACTCTCCATGTTGCAAAAATTGGCTTTGCAATTTAGGGTAAAAGAGACCTAATAGTTTATTTCATGGCTAAAAGGCAAAAATAAAAAAATAAATAAAAAATCCTGGGCCTCTTGTCAACCTCATCTTTGCCATAGGCCACATATGTAACCAGTGTTTTTGGATTGTAATCCTTGAATTGGTTCATGAATAATGCTAAACTTATTCAGAATGGGGCAAATTATAGCAGTGGTAAATGAACATTAAGGGGGAATTCCTTCTTGTCACAAGAAAAATAAATTCTCTGGCCTGATTAGAGGCCTAACGATGAATTTAGACAGGATTGATCACCTGGCTATGGGATCACTGCAAAAGGAATGTGAATTCATCTAAAACCATGCTAAAGAAATAGGTAGAAAAAATTATCCTTTAATGAGATACTTTAGGTTCCCAGAATCCCATTTCTAGTACAGTCCCTATAATCTAAGTAGTTTGAGATTCTGCTGTCTCCGCCACTGTAACTCAAAATGACGCAGCTTTACCTTTTACTTTTATTTCTTCCTGTGTTTTTCTCTTGGATGTTGGCTAGAACCTAGATCATTTTCTCTAGTATTTTGTGTTCTTTTGATGCTGTCCTTAAGACTTGCAATATGACAGACCTATATGTCATTAGCTGGCTTGGCTTTTCTTTTCTCTCCTTGATTCTCATCTGGGAAGTAGTTAAGATTTATAGCTTGCCTTCACTGAATTTGTCTTTTTTATTTGTATATAAATCCAATAAAAATGTCCTTGAGTCAAAAAACAATTTCCATGTCACATTGTAGTCAATATATAAAACATATAAAACAAAGAAAAAATAAAGTTATGTGGAAAAATTGTCAACTCAATTATAACAATTGTAATACATTCTTGAGTGATTAGTTATTGAATCATTGAAGATATCATAGATAAAATTCATAGAATCAAAAATTGCCTTATCTGGCATCAATGGGAGGGGAGACCATTGGTCCTGTGAAGACTTGATTCCCCAGTGTAGAGGAATGCTAGGGCAGTGAGACAGGAATGGGTAGGTAGGTAGAGGAGCACCCTCATAGAAGTAGGGTGAGATGGGATGGGATGATACATGATTTGCAGAGAGGAAACCAGGAAGGGGGACAACATTTGAAATATGAGTAAATAAAATTACCAATTTAACAAAAGGAAAATGAAACACATAATTAACCAGAACCTTTAAGATTTATAAATAAAGCAACACCAAGAAGAAAGTTTATAGGTATGAGAGGTTTTGTTAAAACAAACAAAAAATCTGTAAAAGAGAAAAAGAAAGAAAGAAAGAAAGAAAGAAAGAAAGAAAGAAAGGAATGAAGAAAGGAAGGAAGGAAGGAAGAGATAAAGAAATAAAGAAACTCAGAGATTTCTGAAAATATCCCAATGTTGTACCTGAAGGCTTAGTATAGTATTCCAAGCTTTACTATAACAATACAACAATAAGACAAGAAAAAGAACCAAAAGAGATACAATTTAAAAATGAGAAATTAAGAAAATTCACTGTATACTAATTTTTAGACAAAATAAACTTGTACTTAAAATCCCTAAAAACTCCATCAGAAAAAGTTCAGATTTGATGTTTAAGAAAATTCAAAACTACCAAACACAAAATTAGCACATGAAAGTGAGTGTTCTATATAGTAATAGCAATTTGCAAATAAAACCACTTAGAAAATACCATTCATAATTGTTTCAAAAATATAATACTTAGGAATAAACTTAACTAAGGTTATTAAAGATCATTATTATGAAAACTTTCAGATACTGATGGAAGGAATTAATAAAAGTTAATAAAAGATAAAAAACTTTGCTTGATCATGGATGGAGAGGATAAACATTGTGAAAATGGACATCCTAACAAAAACAATCTCTATATTCAACAAAGCAAATAAAATTCAATATTCTTAACAGAAGTTGAATAAGGTCTGCTAACATTTATATGGAAGTAACAAAAAATCTTAACCAGAACAAACCTAAGGAAAAGTGTAAAATGATAGTGTTTATTATACTACACAGCTATAGTAAATGAAGAGCCTGACACTATCACAAACCACACATAGATACCAAAGAAATAGAACACTATGAAATTAATATTCACAGTGATAGCTATTTATTTACCAAGTTTATATAGTATAAAGAGTATACTATAAGAATAAAAGCAGTATCTTCAATGAATGTTGATTGGGTAGCAAGGTATTCACAAGAATGAAGTTAGATCTATATGTCACCCTGCACCAAATCAACTCAAATAGTTCATAGATGATAATGTAAGCCAGAACTTAAATATGTAGAGGAGAGCATACATAAAACAAATCAGTATATAGACACTAGAATAGCACAAGAATTAAGCTTGGGAATTAGGCTTGGGATGGATGAGTTCTGCATTCCATCCGTCCAGTCCAAGAAGCAAGTAGGAGCCACATCCATGTATTTGCATGCCTTTCTGGCCCAGGACCCCAATTCATTCTTTCTCACTATACCTGCATATCCCAACACAGGGGAAAGCTACATTTGTGAGTTTTCTTGATCAATTTGATTCTCTTTCTCATACTTCCACCCCCAGGCCCAGATCCAGGAAGAAGCTTCATGCTCCCTTTCTCAGTCTGATTCGGAAACCTCACACTGTGCTGTTACCATCTATCTACTCTCCTTCTAAAGGGCAAGACACACCAAAGATTTTGTTCACACACTCTTGGCCTAGTCTGATCCAGAATACTAATCAGACACCTACACTCTAGACCCAGGCCAAGGAAGGAGCCACATCTGTATACTTTCTTAACTAGTCTGTACCAGACCCTCACCACATGATGCTCCTCCATTCTACCCCTTCAGACACAGACACAAGTGAGCCTGTGCTTATGTGCTCTCTTCACAACTCTGACCTAGAATGCTCACCACATATCTCCTATCCAATGCAGTCTTTCTAGGCCCAATCCAGGTCCCCTTCTTTGAATGTTTTTGGACCAAGAAAGGATGAGAGACACATATACATGCTCTCTTGCTAAATCTGACCCAGATCCCAAGAGTCACATTTATGTGCTTTTACAGGGTTATAGCTGTTCTCAGCTAGAAATGGCACAAGAGGCCTACCTTGTACTTCACCCAATCAATTGCACACCAACTTTAACACCTCTAAGTCATTAAAGGCCAACTGAAGGGCAGTATGGAAGCATAATACAGTAGAAGCTTCCTGAAATATGTATATATATGAAGGAAAGCTAGATGAAATCACAAAATAATAGAGAATAAAGAATCCCAACTAGACATCTCTTGTCACCAAATGAAACTTTCAGTATGAAAAATGGGTTACATTTAGTTGAGTTGTTGGCCAAAGAAGTTTTGTGCGAATGTCCAAATAACTCAAACTATTGCCAAGAGTGCAGGTTGCTCTCCACAAACTGTTGTTATTTTGTGGACTTTGCTCCACAAATGCTAAAGGCAATAACTATATAACTCATTGACAGCAAAGAAGTCAGGCTGGTACCCCTACAGAATTGTGTTCATAGTCCAGAAAGAACTTTGCATGTACCAATGACAAATATAAACACCAGCTCATCTATAAACCCTCTGATCTACAATGGTATCCTGCATGTAAGATATTCTATTGCAATTATGGGACAAAGTCTGTGGGAGTAATCAACCAATATCTGATTTGACTTAAGTCCCTCCCCACTGGATGAAACCCATACCCACTATTCTTTAGGTGACCAAGAATCTGAGACTAGATAGCCCAAGAACCTAGGGTAAAAACAAATAATACTAATCTAAAGCAAAACAAACAACAAAAAAATTACAATAAAATGACTCCTAATGACATTCTGCTATTCTCATAGATCAATGCCCTGCTCAGCCATCACAAGAGACAATTCCTACTGCATCCAAAGGAAACAACTACAGAGACTCATAATTAGGCAATATACAGAGAGTGACAGACCTTGGAACACTCAGCCCTAAAGAAGATGTCTCCATCAAATCACTCCTCTCAGGGCTCAGGGAACCCTGGGAAGAGAAGGCAAGAAGAGTATAAGAGGCAGAGGAGATGTAGGGCACCAAGAAACAAGGCCTTCTAAACAGAACAGTACCATTGCTCATATAAACTCACAAAGAATGAAGCAGCATGCAGAGTCTGTGTGGGTCTATAGCAGATGGGGTCTTAAATCTGAAAGGAGAAGTGGACACATGCTCCCACACTTAACCCAGAAATTACACCAATTAATAATCACTTGCAAATGAAAATTTAGTTTTCGTCAAGGGAGTTCAAGAGTAGGCTGCATGCCCACCAAGACCTGGCCAACAGAAAATGAACTCAGTGGCACCTTTGAAGGTTCCTTGTTTATGGAGGTTCAGTGTCTCATAATGTCATGTTCCTGATTTTATTTCATCTTTAATTTCTTTATTTTATTTTTTTATTTATATGAATATACTGTAGCTGTCTTCAGACACACCAGAAGGGTGCATCAGATTCCTTACAGACGGTTGTGAGCCACTATGTGGTTGCTAAGAATTTAATTCCAGACTTCTGGAAGAGTAGTCAGTGCTTTTAACCACTGAGCCATCTCTCCAGCCCTCTTCCTTGTTTTTTAATTTATCTTTTTATTTTTATTTCTCTCTCATTTTTTTACCCTACAGGTTCTTTTCATATATATTATGGCCTCCGATTTTATGTTTTTACTATATTCTCAAGTGTATGAACAGTGAACCTTTCAGTCTATATATGTTTCTTGTGCCATTTTTTGTACTCTTTTCTTTCTGATTGCTTTGTCATATTCTGATGTGTTTGTTTTCTTTCCTTTTATTATTTTATTTTATTATTAGCCCTTTGAATCATGTTTGTTTTCTAGTGAGAGAGAGAAAGGGGCTAGATCCAGATAAAAGGAAAGGTGGGTAGGAACTAGGAGCAATAGAGGAAGAACAAACTATAAACAGGATATATAAAAAAGTCTACTTTAAATAAAAGAAAAAAAAGACCTCAAATTACACTAGATACCAGTGAGTTACAATTACCATTATCTTCAATCAGTAATCAATATTTTATCTGAAGGATATAATTAGCAGAAAAAGGTATCTGAAGGATTGATTTGCTCATTCCTCCTATCTGACTTGAAATTAACCATAATTGGAAAACTTAAAAAAAAAAAATCAAACTTCCACTCAACCTAAGCGTGCTAGTCTCAAGTCCACCACAAAACAAAATTAATAAATCAAAACATTAAGACCCTATCACAAAAGCAAAAACAATATGAAAACTAAAACACAATTGGAGAAATGTTCTCCAATGCAGACTATCTAGATGAACCTCAGAATTCGAAATTTAAACAGAACTATAAACATAAAGAATTTCTAAGAAAGAACTAAGAGCTTACAGAAATAAACTTCTAATTAAGGTTCAAGAAAACAGTAGGCAATAGCTGAATGAAATTAGAAAACAATTCAGGCTTTTAAAACTGAATTTAGTAAAGAGAAATTCTGATGAAACATAATCTGAAATGAAGAGAAAACCAAAAAAATTGAAGACCCACCTGGAAAACAAAGGAATCCTTTAACAGTAGAATGAGTCAAGTACAAGACATAGTATTAGAATTTGAAGCTAAAATAAAATTGAGCTAATCAATTAAAGAACATAATAATTCTTTTTTAAAATGAAAGAAATAAGCACTAATTTAGGAACACTATAAGAACAACAAATAAAACATTAAACTAGGACATTCATTGCCATTCACATTATTCACATGGATGGGAAAAAGAAACAGCTTATATATCCATCAACTGATGAATGGATAACAAAAATATGGTAAATATATACAATGTAATTATTTTTAGCTCTAAAGAAAATGAAATCTTGAAACTTGTAGGTAAGTAGATGGAAGTGGGAAAATATTTTACTGACTGAAGTGATGAAGACCCAGGAAGAGAAATGATGCTTGTCTGTGGGGAGCCGTGAATCTTGAGAGGCATTCGCCATGGCAGGATGGCACCTACTTCCGCTGTTAACTCCTAGTGGACAACTGTTTGCGCATGTGCATGGAGTGAAAAGGACGCCATGTCACGGCCCATCCCGGGGCGTTACGTAGGGTAATGAGCGAACAGCCAATCATGAGCAGACACGCCACGCTGTGGGCAGATACGCTGCACTGTGGTGTATATAAGCAGTTCAGATTTTGGGCTCAACCCTTTTTCCCTATGGATGGAGACAAATAAACGTTGCTGCAGAAGGAACCTAGTGTGTCCACGTGTTTTCTTGCTGGCAAGACGACCGCGCGGGCTACACTTGTCCTCCTTTTTGTGGATCCCAAATCTGCATGTTTGGTTTGAGGTATAGCCTGTAGTGTTAGAAGCCTGGAGAGAGGGATTAGCAGGAGCTGTACAGAGGAAGTAGAAATGTATGTGTACTATGAGAAGAAAAGGCAGAAAATTAAGAGAAAACTTAACTTGGGAAGGAGGAAAACACAGTTGCAGAAGTAAAGAGAAGTGTTTAAAAATCACTAAGAATGAGGATGCTTGGAAAAACAATGAGGAAACCCAATATTTTCCAAGTTTACATAAATACACATATTTAGTATTTAAATACACAGGTGTGTGTGTGTATGTGTGTATGTGGTTTAGATTTAATGCAGTTATCTCACACTGTGACAATGGACTCTCAAAACATATAGTTTATTGCCATTGCTCTTGGCTGCCTGCAAGAATACAAAAATGTGATAGTTTAAATGAGAAAAGGATCCCATAGTCTTAGACATGTTAATACTTGGTCCAAAAGTTAGTGACCCAGTTTGAGGAGGCTTAGGAAGTAAGACCTTTTATGGAATGAGTATGTCACTGGAGGCAGGATTTGGGAGTTTATTAGTTTATTTCTAGTTAAATCTTTCTGCATTATGCTTGTAGTTTAAGATGTGACCCTCCAGTTTTTTGTTCCAGTTAACATATCTTCAATATACCATCATAAACTTTAAGAATGTGGAAAAATAAGCCTAGTAAACCCTTGCTTTTTTGAATTAACTTGGTCATAATATTTTATCACTTAAATAGAAAAATAACTAACACAGAAAATATGGCCCTATTGTTGAAGACAAAACACACTTTGGTCAGAGAACAGATAAATCAAGCTGATACTGACCTAGAATTCTCTTCTACAAGGCCTAACTCTTAGTCACAAATTGTTATGTAATCTTCCAAGGCAGAAAAGTTTATAAAGCCTGAGAACCACAACAATGACAAGACAGCCAAAATATTCCCCAGAGGCGCAACAATGAAAACTTTGTCTCTCAGACAGCCAAGTGCTGTCTAATTGGACCCAAATCCCATTCAATTGGAGGTAACCCAGGCCTGTATACCTGGCCAACTAGAGGAAAACCTACTGTAGCCAGATTTCTAAAATAATATAGTTTTCAAATGCCCTTTAAATACATAACTTTACACCCATAGGTAAATGCAGCTCTCAATTTCATCAAAAAAAAAACCCTTTCTTTACCAGAGGAAGACGATTGGAAACATATGCAACCAGTCAAAATCCAAAGATACAGTATCTGTAGGGTGCCCACCTCAAAACTGAACATCTATAACACAATTTCTACATGTCAAGGAACATCACAAAAGAGGGCACAAAAATACTGTGAGAACATGATATATTTTTTTTCTAGTCAGGATAGGAATATTTTTCCCATAAATCCCAACAACATTGCTGCATGAAAATACCCCAAAAAAACATGACAGTTGACATGTCAATGTGAAGGAGGTTTAACTTCACAAGACCCTTCCAAAAGAAGAGCTACTGATGCTCAATCAGTCAATGGCTGCTGAGGGAATGGGAGCAAGTTTGGTTCTTGTTTTGTTTTGTTTTGTCAGGGATGAACACCTACTACTAAATGGTTAGCCCCAAACACAGGCAAATAAGTGCATCACTAATTAGAATCTATAGGATCCTGAAGAAGACAACTCAGTTCCAGAAAACCAAATGTCATATATTTTATCTCATATTAGTCATAGCTTTACATTTAAAAATAGAAAAGAAAAGAAAGAAAAAATAAGCATTTGATGGAGGATATATTTAGAAAGTGGGAATAGTAGAATATGAGTGAGATAAAAATAGAGGAGAGAATATGGGGAAGCAGTAAAATATTTCATTCAGGGAAACATGTAGAGAAGTATGGGGAAATTATGAGGTTGAAGAAATACCTTTGGTTGGAGAAAGGTAATGTGCATGAAAAAAAACTATGCTGTAGCTTCTTATCTCTCAACCCAATTAAATATTTTTGAAGCAATAGTAGAATGAATCCAATATGAAATAAGATGACTAAATACTAGAGATTAAGTAGGGGATGCATGTTAGAGGCTGAGGTACAGGGGAAGATTGTAGGTAGGCAATCATAAATCCCGACTATATGGAAAAGCTTTACAGAACCTACTAGTGAGAAGCTAATTTCAAAATAATTAAGCAAAAAGTCAAACAGAGGGAACTTAAATGGGTAGACAATGTCACTCCTAAAATATATAGGTTATTTCATGAAAATAATAGTACAAGGCAAAGGATACCTCCCTATAACCTATTGACCAGGGAGGTCCCATGATCTTCCATAACACTGGACATTGTAATTGTCCTTGCTTAAACACCATAATTAGATAGTATAGTCCTATTGATAAATATATCACAAAGTTTATATATAATAGCTAATGAAATCAATCTCAATCTGATTGGTAAAGCTCTTCCCTGTTGGCTAGCTTCCATGACACTAGAAAGGGCTATGTAGGATGCAGGCAGGGGAGACATTAATAGTCTTACCTATTGCTGGAATTTGTGTGCCACAACACTGACTTGACAAACAGAGTATGCTCACAGACATAATAGGGACATATATGCCAGGGATCAGCTACTTCTCTTTGGTTTTGAGGCCTGTTCAACAGAAGGCAATTTGTATTTGTGAATGGGGCTGTAAAACTAATCAAAAGCCTATAGTTTGGGAGGTCATAGGACTTATGATAGAATCTGCTATAGTAATTTTACTAAATGGTGATGCTGTCAAATTGCCTTCAAATATTTGTTTGTACTCATAAAATTACGCTGTTTCCACCTTGGTCAAAGTAGCTTCTTTTTTTTTTTTTTTCATTGAGCTATAGGCAATAGAATTTTATATGATTATTGAAAGTTTTGAGACTAAGAGACCTAATGTTCAGTCCTTACTGGGACATCTGTATTTAACCTCTTCACCTCAAATGATCAGAGAGTAAAAACATCAAGGAACAGGAGGCAGAGAAAAAGTAAGAGTTGGAGGTGAGAGAGGGTGCCATAAAATGCTGTCTCCTGAGAATGACCTAGTTACCACACTCATGACCTCAGAAAAACTGGTTATCTACACAAGACATACAGAAAATCCAGCCAGTGAAAATTCAAGCATAAATATGAGAGATGCTTTACAGGCCATACCCAGTATTAAGGAGCTATTGGCAGTTGATAGCTGCTAGGGATGGGAGAATCATTCTTCTTTGAGGGTATGAGCACTGGTAGGTTTCTCATGCTTCACAGGATGGCCCCATACCCATGCAGATAAGGACTTTACTGATTGGATTTAGTGAGTTATATAAAAAATCTAAGTATAATATTTAGAAGGAAGAGGCATTAGGGGAGACAGGGAGAATGAGAGTTTGTATGATGACATTTCACTGATTCAACCTGTGCTCCAAAGTAAGAGACTAGAAACATAATTTGGTCTTGAATACAGAAGGTACTAGTTTTTACAGAGACATATGCATTTCTTTTTATTCTATTTTCATTTATTACAGAAAATGAATATTACATGTTTTAAATTTTTAAAACTCTGAATACTATGATTCTACTATTTCCAAATGTTGTAAGCATCAGTTCCATAATCTATAAAATGGAACTAGTAATATGTGATATACAGATTCATTTGAGTAAAAAACTCAAACATGTCCACAGACATTTACATGGAATACTTAGAAGATATAAATATCTGTACCCTTCATTTTCTCTTCACTTAAAACCAGTAAGATATATAGATAGAAATTGTCAAGTAAGAAATATTTTGTATCTGGGAAACAAACAGAGATAACCAACTTACATACAAAATCTAGCATACAAAATTGAATTAATTATTCCTGAGAAAGTTCTTATTAAGTGCACACATCAATACATAGGGGTGTGTTTCAAAACTCACCTGCAGTTGCATCAAAGGATGGGTGTGGGAAAGGGCCAACAGCAATTTGCATTGGAAAGAGATATCCAGGGATACAGCGCTTAGGATGAGGCTGATTCACTGAAGATAAAAACAAAGAGCAGGACATATTATTTTTAATTCTAAGATCTTTCAAAGTAAATTCTGATCATCTACATATCTAGAAATTTTTACAAATATTTGATGAAATTAAAATAAATAATATGTAATACTTTTATTTGTAGATAATTCTACTATGGTACAGAAATGAATATAACATGATATATATATATAATATAAAATACATATGTATTATATATAATATACATGCTACATGTATATAATATACATGAGGTCACTCACAAACAGTATAAATTGGAGTTCAAATATCTTAAATTTTATTCAGTATTCCTTAGAGCAATGTTACCACTGACATGTCACATAAGCTTTGAATTTAACTCAAAATGGTTACATGGCATCCACTATATGTTTTAAAAGCCTACAGTAAATGTTACTTAATAACCACTGTTATTAAGACTTCAGCTTTAAGATACGACAATTTAAATGCAGATAGAAACATATAACCAAGATGCCATAATTAACTGAAATCTTTTGCAAGGGACATAAAATGTACCATGGATGTTATTCACCCTAACAAAGACAAAATTTAAATTTAAAACAAGGAATTCTTGAGGGTATAAACTTTGATTTTGACCTCAAAAGAAAAGAATTGGCTTATCTTCTAAGTATAATAGGAGAAAACATTCTGGATAGAACCTAGGATATAAACATAGGGAATGAGAGAAAATAGCAAGATTGAGGCAGTCTCTAGATGGCCTTTCCTTCTGTCTCTGCTCCACTCTTTGTCCCTGCATTTCCTTTACACAGGAGTTATTCTGTTTCTTTTTTAAGAATATACATTTTAACAATAGAGAAATAAAAAATGTCTACTCTTAAAAAGGTACATTGTTAAGGTCTTGTTCAGGCAAATATAGGCTATGAGTTCATGGGCAAACCAGACTTGTCTAGCTTGACCATATTCAAGTGGATGGCTTTATGTCTATTAGTACATTGGCATTACAATTGGACCCAGGGAATTATTAAAGAGACAAAGTTATGAGGAGATAGAAAGTTGAAAAATTAATCTGGAGGAAGTTAAGGGAAGAGTAGGGGTAGAAATGATCATAATACAGTATTGAAATTTTCAAAGAATTAATAAAATATTATATTTTCAAAGTACATTACATAAAAAAGCATGCTTCTAGTTTTGCTAATACATTATAATGACAACAATCTCATTGCACTATCCAACTAAAAAACTAGGCAAATTAAAGACTATGAGATCTTTCCCTTGCTTGGTTAGAGTCAAATCAAGGTAGTTTATATTATTTCTGACTATTGTGAAGGGTGTCATTTCCCTAATTTCTTTCTCAGCCCATTTTTCCTTTGCATATAAGAAGGCTACTGATTTGTTTGAATTAACTTTATAATCAGCCACTTTGCTGAAGTTGTTATCAACTGTAGGAGTTATCTAGTGGAATTTTTGGGGTCACTTAAGTATACTATCATATCATCTGTAAATAGTGATATTTAGACTTCTTCGTTTCCAATTTGTGCCCCTCTGACCTCCTTTTGTTGTTTAAATGCTCTGGCTAGGACTTGGAGTAATACATTGAATAAGTAAGGAGAATAGATAGCCTTGTCTAGTTCCTGATTTTACTGGGATGGCTTCAAGTTTCTCTCCATTTGTTTGATGTTGGCTATTGGTTTGCTATATATTGTTTTTACTATGTTTAGGCATGGGCCTTGAATTGCTAATATTTCCAAGGCTTTTAAAATGAAGGGATGTTGAATTTTGTCCAATGTTTTTCATCAAGTAATGAAATAATCAAGTGGTTTTTTTTTTCTTTGACTTTGTTTATGTCATGGATTATGTTGATGGATTTCTGTATATTGAACCATCCCTGAATCCCTGGGAAGAAGCCTTCTTGATCATGGTGAATGATCATTTTGATGTGGTCTTGGATTAGGTCTGTGAAGAAAGAAATTAAAGATCCCAGAAGATGGAAAGATTTCCTATGCTCATGGATTAGCAGGATTAATATAGTAAAAATGGCCATTTTGCTGAAAATAATATACAGATGCAATGCAATCCCCATCAAAATTCCAACTCATAGAGTTTGAAAGAGCACTTTGCAAATTCAGTTGGAATAAAAAAACAACCAAGATAGCAAAAACTATTCTCAACAATAAAAGAACTTCTGGGAAAATCACCATCCCTGACCTCAAGCTGTATTACAGAGCAGTAGTGATAAAAACTGTATGTTATTGGTACAGAAACAGGCAGGAAGATCAATGGAATATAACTGAAGACCCAGAAATGAACCCACACACCTATGGTCACTTGATATTTGAAAAAGAAGCAAAAGCCATCCAGTGGTAAAAGACAGCATTTACAACAAATGAGGCCAGCATGCAGAAGAATGCAAATTGATCAATGCTTATCACCCTGTACAAAGCTCAAGTCCAAGTGGTTCAAGGACTTCCACATAAAGCCAGATACACTGAAACTAATAGAAGAGAAAATGGTGAAGAGCCTTGAACACATGGGCACAGAGGAAAATTTCTTGAAGAGAACACCAACGGCTTATGCTCTAAGGTCAAGAATAGATGGCGGGACATAGTCATGCAGGAAGTCCACCAGGCCAGTGGCACAGGTTCCTTCCAGTTTATCTGCATCCGTGCCCTAAGCAGTCCTTGGGCACAAATTCCACACAACACCCAGAGGAAGCTCCACTCCCAGGTGCTCTATCAAGCTCAGGATCAGAGAATCAGAGGTAAGGAGGATATAATATCTGTCCGAACACTGGGAGTAACTGGGACCAGCAGGACCCAGGCACACAGGAACTCCCCTAGCCTAGTGGCATGAGGTCTTTCCAGTCTGTCTGGGCTGGTGCTCTGAGCACAAGTTTGGTGCAAATTTTGAGGCCAGTCCCAAAATACCTAGAGGAAGCTCCACTCAAAAGATCTCTAACGGGCGAAGGATCACAGGATCCAGGAATCACAGGATCACAGAGACAGCTTATGAAATAGAAACAGTCATTTATAGTCTCCCAACCAAAAAAAGTCCAGGACCAGTTGGGTTTAATGCAGAGTTTTATCAGACCTTCAAAGAACACCTAGTACGAATACTCCTCAAACTATTCCACAAAATAGAAACAGAAGGTACTCTACCCAATTCGTTCAACGAAGCCACAAGTACTCTTATACCTAAACCACACAAAGACCTAACAAAGAAAGAAAACTTCAGACTAATTTCCCTTATGAATATTGATGCAAAAATACCCAATAAAATTCTTCCAAACCGAATCCAAGAACACATCAAAATGATCATCCATCATGATCAAGTAGGTTCATCCCAGGGATGCAGGGATAGTTCAATATTTCGAAATCCATCAACGTAATTCACTATATAAACAAATTCAAAGAAAAAAACATATGATCACCTCATTAGATGCTGAAAAAGCATTTGACAAAATCCAACATCCCTTCATGATAAAAGTCTTTGAAAGATCAGGAATTCAAGGCCCATACAAACCAGTAGCCAACATCAAACTAAATGGAGAGAAACTTGAAGCAATCCCACTAAAATCAGGGTCTAGACAAGGCTGTGTACTCTCTCCCTACCTATTCAATATTTTATTTGAAGTCATAGCCAGAGCAGTTACATAAAAAAAAAAAAGGACATCAAAGAGATACGAATTAGAAAGGAAGAAGTCAAATTATTACTATTTGCTGATGATATAATAGTATACTTAAGTGACCCCAAAAATTCCACCAGAGAGCTCCTAAACCTGATAAACAACTTCAGCAAAGTAGCTGGATATAAAAGCTCAAGTACATCAGTGGCCTTCCTCTACACAAAGGATAAACAGGTGGAGAAAGAAATTAGGGAAACAACACCCTTCACGATAGTCACAAATAATATAAAATACTTTGGTGTGACTCTAACTAAGCAAGTAAAAGATCTGTTCGACAAAAAACTTCAAGTCTCCGAAGAAGGAAATTGAAGATCCCAGAAGATGGAAAGATCTCCCATGCTCGAGGATTGGCAGGACTAATTTAATAAAAATGGCCATCTTCCTGAAAGCAATCTACAGATTCAATGCAATCCCCATCAAAATTCCAACTCAATTCTTCACAGACTTAGAAGAGCAATTTGAAAATTCATCTGGAATAACAAAAAACCCAGGATAACCAAAACTATTCTCAACAATAAAGGAACCTCTGGTGGAATCACCATCCAGGACCTTAAGCTATACTACAGAGCAATTGTGATAAAAACTGCATGGTATTGGTACAGAGACAGGCAACTAGATCAATGGAATAGAATTGAAGACCAAGAAATGAACCCACAAACCTATGACCACTTGATTTTTGAGAAAGGAGCTAAAACCATCCAGTGGGAAAAAGACAGCATTTTCAACAAATGGTGCTGGTTCAACTGGCAGTTAGCATGTAGAAGACGGCAAATTGATCCGTTCTTATCTCCTGTACAAAGCTCAAATCCAAGTGGAACAAGGACCTCCACATAAAACCAGACACTGAAAATAATAGAAAAGAAAGGCGGGAAGAGCCTCAAGCACATAGGCATAGGGGAAATTTTCCTGAACAGAACACTAATAGCTTATGCTCTAAGATCAAGAATTGACAAATGGGACATCACAAAATTTCAAAGCTTCTGTAAGGCAAAAGACACTGTCAATAGGACAAAATGGCAACCAACAAATTGGGAAAAGATCTTTACCAATCCTATATCTGATAGAGGGCTAATATCCAATATATACAAAGAACTCAAGAAGTTAAGAGTCCAGAGAACCAAATAACCCTATTAAAAAATGAGGCACACAGCTAAACAAAGAATTCTCAACTGATGAATACCGAATGGCTGAGAAGCACCTAAAGAAATGTTCAATATCCTTAGTCATCAGGGAAATGCAAATCAAAACAACCCTGAGATTCCACCTCACACCAGTCAGAATGGCTAGGATAAAAAACTCAGGTGACAGCAGATACTGGCTAGGTTATGGAGAAAGAGGAACACTCCTTCATTGCTGGTGGAATTGCAAGCTGTTACAACCATTCTGGAAATCAGTTTGGCAGTTCCTTCAGATATTGGACATAGTACTACCAGAGGACCCAGTTATACCACTCCTGGGCATATACCCAGAAGATGCTCCAACATGTAATAAGGACACATGCTCCACTATGTTCGAAGTAGCTTTATTTATATTAGACAGAAACTGAAAACAACCCAGATGTCCCTCAACAGAGGAATGGATACAGAAAATGTGGTACATCTACACAATGGAGTACTACTCAGCTATTAAAAACAATGACTTCGTGAAATCCTTGGGGAAATAGATGGACCTGGAGAATATCATCCTGAGTGAGGTAACCCAATCACAAAAGAACACGCATGGTATGCTTTCTCTGATAAGTGGATATTAGCCTAGAAGATCGAAATACACAAAGTACAAACCACAAACCATAAGAAACTCGAGAAGAAGGAAGACCAAAGTGTGGATACTTCGGTCCTTCTTAAAAGGGGGAACAAAATACCTGTGGAAGGAGTTGTAGAGACTAACTATGGAGCAGAGACTAAAGGAAGGACAATTCAGAGACTGCTCCATCTGGGAATCCTTTCCACATTCAATCATCAAATCTAGACAACATTGTGGATGCCAGCAAGTGCTGGCTGACAGGAGCCTGATATAGCTGTCTCCTGAGAGGCTCTGACA
>NC_045030.1:109060097-109061960 GCF_008632895.1 Mastomys coucha | reverse complement strand
TCGCGACAGGGTTTCTCTGTGTCGCCTTGGCTGTCCTGGAACTCACTCTGTAGATCAGGCTGGCCTCGAACTTAGAAATCTGCCTGCCTATGCCTCCCAAATGCTGGGATTAAAGGTGTGCACCACCAACACCCGGCCTATCGTTCAATTTTTATAATACTCATTTTTAGTGTTATAATATTTTATAAATTTTAAAGACTATGACAAAAAAATCCAAAAGTATTGCAAGTATTGAAGAGGGGGGTCTCTGAGAGGAATTAGGGTACAAAAGGGAAACAAGAATGTGATGTAATTCTGTTTACTTAAAATGTGTTTTTAATGTTAATATATTGAGATAAATTGAAATCATGTATCTTTTCTCTTCATAATGCAATAAAACTTAAATCAATTTAAAAAAAAAAGAATCAACAAATGAGACCTCATACAATTGTAAAGCTTCTGTAAGGAAAAGGATACTATCAATACAATAAAAAGGCAACCAACAGATTGGAAAAAGACCTTTACTAATCCTTTATCCAATAGAGAGGGCTAATATCCAATATACGTAAAGAAGTCAAATAGTTAGACTCCAGAGAACCAAATAACCTTATTTAAAAATGGGGTACAGAGCTAAACAAAGAATTCTCAACTGAGGAACACTGAAAGGCTGAGAAGCACCTAAAGAAATGTTCAATATCCTTAGTCATCTGGGAAATACAAATCAAAACAACCCTGAGATTCCATCTCACACTAGTCAGAATGGCTAAGATCCAAAACTCAGGTGAAAGCAGATGCTGGCTAGGATGTGGAGAAAAAGGAGCACTCCTCCATTGCTGGTAGGATTGCAAGCTGTTACAACCACTCTGGAAATCAGTTTGGTGGTTCCTCCAGAAATTGGACACAGTACTACCAGAGGACCCAGCTATACCACTCCTGGGCATATACCCAGAAGATGCTCCAACATATAACAAGGACATATGCTCCATGATATTCATAGCAGCCTTATTTATAATAGCCAGAAGCTGGGAAGGACCCAGATGTTCCTCAATAGAGGAATGGATATAGAAAATGTGGTACATTTACACAATGGAATATTACTCATCTATTGAAAACAATAAATTTATGAAATTCTTAGGCAAATGGATGGAGTTAGAAAATATCATCCTGAGTGAGGTAACTGAATCACAAAAGCACACACATGGTATGTACTCACAGATAAATAGATATGAGCCCAAAAGCTCGGAATACCCAAGATACAATTCACAGAACACATTAACCTCAAGAAGGAAGACCAAAGTCTGGGTGCTTCAGTCCTTCTTAGAAAGGGGAACAAATTACTCATGGGAGCAAATACAGAGACAATATGTGGATCAAAGACTGAAGAAAAGGCCATCCAGAGGCTGCCCCACTTGGGGATTCATCCCATATAGAGTCACCAAACCCAGACACTATGTGGATTCTAAGAAATGTTTACTGACAGGTGTCTTATACATCTGTCTCCTGAGAGGCTCTGCCATAGCCTGACAAATGCAGAGGCAGACGCTAGCAGCCAACCATTAGTCTGAGCACAGGGTCCCCAATGGAGGCATTGGAGAAAGGACTGAAAGAGCTGAGGGGGTTTGCAATACCATAGGAAGAACAACAATATCAAGTAACCAGAACCCGCCCCCCCCCCCAGAGCTCCCAGGGACTAAACGAACAACCAAGGAGTACACATGAAGGAATCCATGGCTCCAGCCACATATTAAGCAGAAGATGAACTTTTTGGGCATCAATTGGAAGGGAAGCCCTTTGTCCTGTGAATGCTCAATGCCCCAGTGTAGGGATATTTGAGGGCAGGGAGGTGGGAGTGGTTGGGAGGGTTGGGGGAACACCCTTGTAGAA
>NC_045030.1:109057222-109059858 GCF_008632895.1 Mastomys coucha | reverse complement strand
AGTCTTATGAAGAGTTAAGATCCCAGTCTGGGTTTTCAGCAGGAAACTAGGCACTGAAGTTCACATGCTTTACGTGCAAACAGCTGTTAGCCCCTAGAAACTTCTTTCTGGACATAATCTGTGGGAGCTAAAAAGTGATGTTGACTAATAACCCTACAGCTTTTATTTGAGAATAAACTTCATAAAACATAAGACTATGAGAATCCCTTGAAAACCATAACTCACTAGACATATACCAAATTCTGTTGAAATGAATTAGCTGCTTGAATGTTCAGTATAGTACATAAACAAGATGGGAGAATCATGATGTCGAATGATCACAACAATTCATTGTACATAGCACAATAAAATTTAATATGAATGAATATAAGCATTTTCAGTTATATTTTTAAAGTTAATTGTAAACAGAAGGAAAAGAGACCAAAAGATGGCAGAAGTGCCAGAGACCCATTTGTTTGCATTCTCCAGAACTCCTTAAAAAGAACAAACTGGAAGCCATAATATATACTCAAAAGGGCTGGGGCAGAAACAGTGCAGGCACTCTTCATGCGCTATTAGTCTTTTTTAAAAAGTCCAGTTGAAAAAAATATCAATCTTTATTGAAATTCCCAAGATTAAAAAAATAATTCAACTAAAATAAGCACTTCAGTCGTGAAAAATAATGCCAGGTGTGCCACACAGAATCTGAAAAAACACGTGAACACACCCAATAATTTAATAGTAAATACCTTATGGAACTGACCATGAGCTATATAAACATTTATGTTAAGCAAACCTAAGAATTAATGTCATTTTAATTTGCACAAACAGAACAAGCATACACCTGCACCCCCTCAAAAATGTTAGAAGTCATATATGGGATACTTTCATATTTGAGAGATTTTAAGGATAGAGAGATCACTCCCCCTAGAAATGTCTCAGTCAATAACAGAACGAGAATTAAATTGCTACAGACAATGGACTGAAATTAAGATATTGAAGAATAAGAATATATGGTAGGGTGAAAATGAGGAGAGGCAGATGATAGCACTGATTAGTGACTTACTTGACAAATAACTCCCTTATGTGGCTGTGAAACACAGTATGAGAACCCACGGTCAGAAGTGTCAGTAAGATTGATTTCTGTTCAGCAAAACTAAGGCTGTAATATTAACTGTCAGCTATTATAATAAGATGTGTAGTGAAAGAATTTAAGCTATCATCTAAGGAAGTATTGGAGAATAGATTTGATGGCTATTTGTCAACATATTATTGAGGAGAGTCATACATCAACCAAGTAGGAAGTTGTAACAGATAATGTCTATGGACTTCTCAAATAGTAATGCTCTCTGATTCTAGAAGTCCATGAAAAACCATGGTATTATAATGGAAGTGTCATTATATCAGAGTTAATACCAGTGTCTTGTCATGATTAATGATATACGGAGAATGTTAGATATGTTAATGGAGTGACCACTTATCTTAAAGTGTTTTCTAGTTAGCTGTAATACTTTATAATAAGTAGACATTTGTCTCCACTTCAAATTACCAAAGAATTCCAATTGAATTGATTATTACTACTTTGTGAATATTAAATTAATTTGCTACATCAAATGCTTTTATAATTTGCATCAAGAGAAGAATTAAGATTTATCTATGACTTAAAAATGTATGTTGTTAATAGCAAGACATTTCAGTGTCTATCCTTTGACAAGTCTATTCCAACTCCATTTAGCACACTTTATCTTCATTAGGCTTGATTTATAGGCATTACGTATCAACTATATCAATCCAGCTTATGTATCAAAAATATAAAGCTCACAACCACTAATAAAATGTGGTCTACCATGGGGAATAAAAATAAAAAGGTACTAATTAGTGAGGATAAAATAGATTTATGTTCATTTAATAAGAATAATTATGTATATGATGATGTGATAACAAGTAAAATATCTGATAAGAAAAGGAATTAAAGCAAACAAAAGTGAAATAATGTTGGTTGTTAGTTAAAAGTGGTAAATGTATTAACTATAGCAAGTAGATGATTGACTAAATGAGATAATGATGAAGAGAAACATTGTGCCTAAAAAAATAAACTGTAAAAAAACCAACCCATGCTGAGAAACCTTCTTTTGTGTAGTTGGTCAGGGTTGTCCAATAGACTGCTAAAACACTACAGACTATGGATATTGCTTTTGGTTGCCCTGTCCCCTTACCCCAGGGGTGAAAGATATGTCAATATTTTTAAAAAACACCATGAGACGAGACCCAGAGGCCCCAAGCTGCACCTTACTGGAAATCCTTCTCCTCCCTGAGGACTAAGAACCAGAAGCACCATTCAAATTTACAAAGGAGGGAAGCAGCCAACAATCCTACCCATGAACTACATGAAAAACAATGGCCAGCATGGCATATCACCCTTCAGATGGAAGTATAGCGTGCAGGCACTGGTGATAAAAAACAGCTCTCTAATTGGACTTAAGACATGCTCAACAATCCAGAAACTATCCTCGATACTGGAAACACAGCCAGCTTTCTATAGCTAGTGAGGCCGTGAATCTTATAGAAAAATCTATCACCAATTTATTAAGCCAGTGTTGCTCTTAACTACATTGTAAATACTTGTCCTTATACCCAACAATAAGTCCTCACTTCTT
>NC_045030.1:109056171-109057212 GCF_008632895.1 Mastomys coucha | reverse complement strand
TCACTTCTTACCATGAAAACTATATTTGCAATATACAGAGATCATTGCAGAAAATTACAACCAATCCCAAACAAGAGTTGTGGAGGTCACTCCCAAATGAATCATCCATAAAACAACTCTCACACATACTGCTCAAATAATTACGGAAGAGGAGGCAAAAAGATTGTAGAAACTAGAGAAACAGGAAGTTTATTATTAGATTGAGTCTCCTAGAAATATCAGAAGCTATACTCATAAAATCTTATTAACATGGCTACTTGAGAATGACCAAAACAAAGAATATACCAATAGGCATGTTAATAAGAAAGAAGGAAAGCTCAGAAAAGCCTCAAGCCTACACAAAGAACTATAGGCAACTAAAGAACTGTGAAAGCTGAAGAAATAGCTTTCCTTAGGGAAAAACACACCAATTTCATATGCAATAGCAAATGGTCAGCCCTGAAAACCTAAATATACATGTAACATTATATGGACAGAACAGGTTGTATTGAAGTACAAGGACTATACATGTACATATGCACACACATACATATTTGTATAACATAAATTTTGTAAAAATTAAGCCATGATTTTGAAAAAGTATATGGAAGTAGTGGGTAAAAGGGAAGAAAGAAATAATGTAATTACGTTATAATCACATTTTTTAAAAGGTAAAATCTAGACTCAGGTTCCTTCCGGTCTGTCTGGGCTGGGGTCCAGAGCAGACCTTGGGCGCAAGCTCTGCAGCCAGTCCCACAACACCCAGAGGGAGCTCCACTCCCAGGTGCTCTGTACACACCCAGGATCAGAGGTGAGCAGGAACCAACATCTGTCACAACACTAAGAGTAACTGGGACCAGCAGGACCAGGCACACAGGAACTCCACCAGTCCAGTGACTCGGGTTCCTTCCGGTCTGTCTAGGCTGGGGTCCAGAGCGGACCTTGGGCACAAGCTCTGCAGCCAGTCCCACAACACACAGAGAAAGACACATTCCCAGGTGATCTAACAAGCCCAGGATCCCAGGATCCCAGAATCACAGGATCACAGAGGCAGCTTGATTC
>NC_045030.1:109054192-109056160 GCF_008632895.1 Mastomys coucha | reverse complement strand
ATATGTTTGGAGTTATTTAAAATTTATATTGAGAAAAAATGTATTTTCACTATTGCTGTAGATGAACATCTACATAATACTGTTAAATTGAATGTTGTTTTATATCAAACAACTTTTATAATACTTATTTTTATTGTTATAATATTTTATAAATTTTAAGGAATATGACAAGAAAAGATATTGTAGGTAGTGAAGGGAGATTTCTGGGAGGAGCAGTGGTACAAAAGGGAAACAAGAATGTGATTCAATTCTATTTAATTAAAAATGTTTTTAAATGTTAACAAATTCAGATAAATTGAAATCATGTAACTTTTCTCATCATAATGCAATAAAAAATTTTTTAAAAAGGTATATATATACACATATATATGTGTATATATATATATCACCTATCAGTTTATTGCATGAAAGAACAACCACCCAAATCAATATTCTTCTAAAGAAGACAATAGGAACTGAAGAGCTTGCTGAGAAGTTGCCTGTTGCTTTTCTAAAAGATCTAGTTAGTTCTCAGTATCTGTACCAGTTGCCCCCCAAAACCCTTTGTAACTTTAGCTTCAGTGGGGTATGTTGTTCTCTACATGCAGGTGCACATGGATACACACACACAAATAAATAATAAATCTCTTTAAAAGAAGACAGAATATACAGACCATCCATAGTATGCAAATATAGTATTCCTTGCCTCTGAAGACAGTTACTAGACATGCAAAGAAATGGTGTGATAATGCAGATAAATTGGATTAGAGAAAAGTTAATGCCTTTAAATTTATCAAAAAATAAACTCAAATCAGTAAAGAAAAGAACATCAAATTGGATGAATTACTTGCAAGTCATATATCAAATAAGGTCAAATGTATGGAGTATGCAATGAACTCTTACAACTCAACAAAGAAACACAGACAACCCAACTGAAATCATGGCAAGATATTTTAATGGGCATTTCTTTCAAGAATCTATAAACTAAGAGAAATAAATGCAACCTGTAATGAGCCTCCACGTCAGTCATCATTATTACTACTCTCGAAAAAAAATAAGATGATCATTAATGCCTTTGTACATTCATTTTTCTTTCCTTTTTTTCTTTATATCCTAACTTCTGTTTCCCCTTCCCTCTCTCTACCTAGTTCTTCCCCTCCACTTCCCTTCTGCCTGCCTCCCATCCATTCCTCCTCCATTTTTCTTCAGAAAAAGACAAGCCTCCCATGGATAGAAATCAACCATAACACATCAAGATGAATAAGACTAAGCACCTTCCCTCCTATTAAGGCTAGATGGGGCAAACCAGAAGAAGAAAGAGGTTCCTAAAGCAAACAAAAGAGTCAGAGACAGTCCCTGCTCTTAGGAGTCCCACAAGAAGATTAAGCTCGAAAACTGTAACTTATATTTAGAGAGCCTAGGACAGTCCTATGCAGGCTCTCAGTTTTCAGTTCAGTCTCTACGAGCCCCTTTGAGCCCTGGCAGGTTGAGTCTGTAGGTTTTCTTGAACTCTCTGGCTTCTACAGTTCTTCCTCCCCTCTTTGGATGGATTCTCAAAGCTCAGTGGGTCTCAGCATCTGTTGATATCTGTTGCTGGGTGAAGCTTCTCTTATGACAATTGGAATATTCATTAATCTATGAGTATAGCAAAGTATTAGCAATCATTCTCTATCATAGGTCTCTGGGATATTCTCACTCTGGGTCCTGGCAGTGTCAGGAATGGGTTCTTGCTTTCATGGCATGGTTCTCAACCTGGACCAGTTATTGGTTGGCCACTCCTTTATCCCAGTTACCTGCATCCCAGTACAACTTGTAGGAAAGACAAATTGTAGGTCAAAGATTTTGTGGATAGGTTGAAATCCCAATCCTTCCACTGAAAATCTTGCCTGGTTATAGGAGATGGTCAGTTCAGGCCCCATATTCCCCATTATCAGGAGGAGTCTTAACTAAGATTATCCTTGAAGAATCCTGGGAGTTTCTGTTGTACTG
>NC_045030.1:109049595-109054181 GCF_008632895.1 Mastomys coucha | reverse complement strand
AAGAATCCTGGGAGTTTCTGTTGTACTGGGCTTCTAACTTGTCCAAGATATGGTCCCCCAATTCCTGTTGTCTTTTCTCCCTCCATCCTCTACCCAACTAATCTTTCCTGTTCCCATACCCACCCACCCATACACCCCACAAGCATGCACACTCATTCATCCACAATGTCTATTTTATTTCCTCTTCCTAGGAAGATTCATGCATCCCTCCTTGAGCCCTCCTTGTTATTTAGCTTCTCTGGGTCTATGAATTGCAGCATGGTCACTCTTAACTTTACAGCTAATATCCACTTATATGTGAGCACATACCATGAGTGTCTTTCTGGATCTAAGTTACCTCACTGAAGATGATTTTATTTTCTAGTTCCATTTATTTGCCTGCAAATTTCTTGTTGTCTTTGTTTTCAACAGCTAAGTAACAGCCCATTGTGTAAATATGACATTTTTATTATCCATTTTTCTACTGAGGGATGTCTAGGTTGTTTCTAATTTCTGGCTATTAGGAAACAAACTGCTATAAACATTGAGGAGCAAGTGACCTTCTTGTAGAATAGAGCATCTTTTGGGTATATGCTCAGAAATGGTATAGCTGGTAGATTGATTCACAATTTTCTGAGATACCTACATATTGATTTTCAAAGTGCCTGTACAAGTTTGCACTCCCACTAGTAATAGAGGAATGTTCCCCTTGTTCCACATCCTCACCAGCATGGGCTGTCACTTGTGTTTCTTTATCTTAGCTATTCTGACAGATGTTAAGATGAAATCTCAAAGTAGTTTTAATTTGCATTTCCCTGATGGCTAAAGATGTTGAACATTTCTTTAAGTGTTTCTCAGCCATTTGTGATTCCTCAGTTGAGAATTCTCTGTACTGCATTTTTAATTGAGTTATTTGGCATGTTGATGTCTAGTTTCTTGAGTTCTTTATATATTTTGGGACATAGCCCTCAGTTAGATGTGAGATTGGTGAAGATAAAGCCAAATAATACAAATTATATAATATGAGAATTACAAGTAGCATTTTATTTTACTGAAATATAAGTCATGTGTCATAAATTCTCTCACTTAAACACCTTAATTCAGCATCAATAATAAAGGCTGAGTAACAGCCCACAGTGGCACTACATGCTTTTACTCCCAGCAATCACTTCTCTGTGAGGTCTACACCAGTCAGGGTGAGTCATGGAGAGCTAGGGTACACAAAGAAACCTCTTTTCAAAAATAAAACAAAACTAATCAAGAAATAATAATAATAAAGGCAGAGTTCCATGATCATCAGCAAATTCTAATTTTTAGCAATTTTTAGCACCCCTAAATGAAACTCATACACATAAAAAATGTTTCTAAACTTGCTTTTCATTGTTAGAAAAATCAGTTTCTGTCCCTACATGTATTTATTTGATATTTCATGTACACAGACCTTTATACATATAGTAATTCTGTAAATAGCTTTCATTTAACATAGTATTCTTGAGCTTCACTCCTGTAGCTGTGGTATTAAGAATTTGTTCTTATTTGCCTTTCCCTAATTGCTAAGGATGATGATCACTTGTTTGAGGTATTCCTGAGTCAGTTTTATTTCTTCTGTTGAGAACTCTCTGTTTAGATTTCTATTCCAGTTCTTAATTGAGTCATTTGTTTTCTTGACTCCTTGTTTATTGAATTATTTGCATATTCTAGATATTAATCTTTTGTATTGCTTAATTAATCAAATTTATAGCTCACAAAGATTATCTCCAATTATGTGGGTTTCTTCTTCCACTGATTGATTGTTTCCTTAGTTGTATGAAGCCTTTAGATTCATGAGGTCCCACTTGTCAATTGCTGTCCTTTCCAACATCTATATCTAGGGGTGACTGCCTATGATTTCTTCTAGCAATTTTAGTGTTTTGGGCTTCAAATTGACATATTTGATTCACTTGGATCCAATTGTTCAGGGTGCTGAGTACAGATATAATTTCATTCTTTTGCATGTGGACTAGAGTTTTTGTTAATTGTCTCTCAGAGGCCGAAGGCACCACATACAAGGACATAGAAGGACTGAGATTATTGTGGCTGGATTAATGCTTTTTTCTCTCCAGGATAACTTTGGGCATATTCTTTTGTGGTTCCATGTGAATTCTTAGGTTGCTTTTCCTTGCCTTATTGTGTATGACACCCGAATTTTGCTAGGGTCATTATTACATATGTAAGTTTATAAATATAATAATTTTGTAATATATATAAATATATATCAAATCTCAAGGTTACTAATGTATGTTGAGTTTCTATCGTACAATTTTACTGAAAATGCCTAGTAAGTCTAGGATTTTTCTGGTATATTCAATGGGGTCTTTTAAGTATAAGTCAGGTAACATGACCTATTCATTTCCTGTTTTTATCCTTCCTATATCTTAATATCTTATTACTAGAGCTAAAATTTTGAGTGCTACACTGAGTAAGAGAGTTGAAAGTAGCCACATTTTTCTCATTCCTTATTTTAAAGGGAATAGCTCAGTTTGTTTCCATTTAACATAATGCTGGATTCAGGTTTATTGTATATATTCTATTATTTTTGAAATATGCTATATCTATTTCTAACATCTCCAGGAATTTAATCATAAAGATATTTTCAACTTTGTCATATGGTTCTGTGCATCTTTAGATAGGATTATGTGATTTTTGTCTATGAGTTTATTATATGGTATACTATATTTATTGATTTGTATATGTTGAACCAACATTGTACCTCTGAGGTGAAGCCCCCTTGTTCATGATGTATTAGTGTGTTTCAGAATTTGGTTTATAAATATCTTGTTGAGTTTTTTATAAGAGGAGTTAGTCTGTACTATGTTATTGTTGTTGTTATTATGATGTAAAAGTTTTGATATGAGGATACTACTACTTTTGTACAATGAATTTTGAAGTGTTACTTCCTGAATCAGTTAAACATATTAAAAATAGCTTCAGAAGCACCATTATGCTTCATTTTCACACTAAGGAAAGAATTCACAACACTTTTTGTTGTAGAAATATTTAATCTCAACCAGGGGGTTCTACTTGCTTTGATTATTCAGTTCTCACATAAAAGACACAGCCTTTATATTTATATTATGCCCTAGTCAGCACAAGAGCAAGGTAAATATCGGTCTTCTATGCTATTATATCTATTTCCCACCCAACGATCCCATTATATAATTTACCATGCTTCTTCTGGGCTGCTCTTAATTCCAATTAGCCAACCCACATGGCCATTGTTTCATGACTCACCTAACCCATGGCAGCTTCCTCCTGCATTCACCTTCTCTCCTTCATGGTTCTCCTCCAACCCAAAGCCTGGCAACCCAAAACACTGCCTGTCTTTTTTGTCAAACTATTGGCTGACAGCATCTTTATTTACCAATCAGAAATAATTTTGGAAAAGGTCATATAGTGTCACTTGAGTCTATGAGTGTACTCCTGTCTCTGAGGCAACCAGATCTTGGGGTCCTACACTTAGCATTACAATATATAGCAACAGACCAAACAACTTTCCCTTGAGTAAGCCCAAGTTTGAACTCTCCACTTCTTTCCTTGTGAGACTGCCTAACTGCAATTTGTGAATTCTGGCTTGTCTGTAGTCTGTCCAATTTGGGGATCTGATCTGTTCCTCTTGTCTGTACCTTGTATTTATACATAACTGTATGACTCTTCCTTTAGCTATATGTTTGTATGTTGTGTATGCCAGTCTGATATATACCTGTGAATCTGGATATCTAATAGAGATTTGCTTGTTTGCAATCACCATAGAAAACACCACATGGGTAAGGAAAAAGGCATTCTCTATAAAAATCTTTAATCAAATTTTAAAAGGAATTAAGTTATTTAACCAACAACATCTCCAACACACTCAGCACTGCAAACAAATCCTTAGGAAGTAATATCTATATGCTTCTTTCATCACCTATATTTGTCGCATAAGTTTACTTTTATCCTGCTTATTATTTTCAGCAAATGATTATCAAAACACGCATACATACACCTCTCCAGGTCAGGGCATGGAAGTATGCATATCTTAAATTTTAAGCTTATGAAATAGTTTGTGTTGTAAAATCAGATTACACAGAAAAATCCAAGGCAAGTAACGTTGGTTCTTGTAAAGCAGAGAATAACCAAAAAGGCTGAGTACACAACACAATATTAGTCTTAAGGCCTCAAGTGACTTCAAGATGTTTTGTCAATGCAGCTGTAAGGTTGAGTAAAATTTCCAGTCTATATGAATGTTAAATATATATTCATAAAATATATCACCACACCTTTTGCCTTTCTATTGTATGGAACAAAATGAGAAGTATTAGCATTAAATCTTCCTAGGATGTTTTATAAAATTAAGCAATGAATCCATCTAGTCCTGGACTTTTCTTTCTAGGAAGACTTTTGGTTACATAGTTGGTTGTGTTGTTTGTTATAGATCTGTTTAAGTTACTTATGTGTTCTGATTTAATTTTGGTAGATCATGTGCAATTATATAATCATCAATTTAATAGAGATTTTGCTAGCTTTTTGGAGTATAACTTTTCCAAATATTCTCTGCTGATGATCTAGATTTTCTTGGGGCAAGGTGAAAT
>NC_045030.1:109042313-109049584 GCF_008632895.1 Mastomys coucha | reverse complement strand
ATAACTTTTCCAAATATTCTCTGCTGATGATCTAGATTTTCTTGGGGCAAGGTGAAATGGCAACCATTTCATCTCTAAGTATGTTAACTTGGCTCTTCTCCTTCTTCGTTTTGGTCAATCTGCTATTTCTACCTTTGTATGTGAGTTGTATAACCACTATCTTTCCAGAAGTACTTATTCACACAAATTTGAAGAGAAACTCCACAGGGAAGTAAGGGACGGAAGATACTAATAAGCATACTTATATTTGTATCTATAGATAGACAGACATAGATATACATGTACCTGCTCAAAAAAGGAAAAAAAAACACTCAGAGTAGAGGCAAGATCAAAAATGACTTGATATTTCTGCCAAACAATGTCTTTGAGACAGATTGGCAACCATGTTTTTGTTCATATGCTGTCTTGCTTTTGTTCATATTCTTCCTCACTATGAATTCACAAAACTACTATTTAGCTTTATGGTGAATTTTTTTTTATTATAATTACTGAAAATTAGCCCAGGAATTTTCATTTTAAAAGATAATTCATACATTTTGTGTAATTCTTAATTTGACCTTTAATTTAATTTGGCTCTTAATTCTGATTGTTGGCTTCTTGATTTAATTCTTCAAAAGCATTAATTTAAGAATGGTATGTTTAGAAGCATCTATTCATTTCATTATCTAATGTTTAGATGCTTTAAGTTCATTGAATGAGTTCACCATCTTGGCATAGTATAAACAGTTTTATTGCCTTCTTTTACATCAGTAAAGAGGTTGTATTTTCTTGTTGCTTTGTATATATTACTATTTATTGGGAGTAAATAATTTTAGATTATTTTTAGATTATTATTCAATTATACAAAGTAACTGTTGGGAGTGCATATTTATTTATTTGACTGAACAAATTCCATGAGTCTATTTCCCCACTATAGACTATTTGGTGGTTTAAGAACCTGCTTTGAGCTTAACAGCACACCTGAAAGCTCTAGAACAAAAAGAAGGAAATACACCCAAGAGGAGTAGATAGCAGGAAATAATCAAAATCGGGGCTGAAATCAACCGAGTAGAAACAAAAAGAACTACAAAAAGAATTAAAAAAAAAAAAAAAAAAAAAAAAACAAAAAAAAACAGGAACTAGTTCCTTGAGAAAATCAACAAGATAGATAAACCCTTAGCCAGACTAAACAGAGGGCACAGAGAGAGTATCCAAATTAATAAAATCAGAAATGAAAAGGGAGATATAACAACAGAAAGTGAGGAAATTCAAAAAAACATCAGATCCTACTACAAAAGCCTAAACTCAATAAAACTGAAAAATCTGGATGAAATGGACAATTTTCTAGACAGATACCAGGTAACAAAGTTAAATCAGGAACAGATAAACAGTCCCATAACCCCTAAAGAAATAAGAGCAGTCATTAAAAGTCTCCCAACCAAAAACAGCCCAGGACAAGATGGATTTAGTGCAGAATTCTATCAGACCTTTAAAGAAGATCTAATATCAATACTCTTCAAACTATTACAAAACTAGAAACAAAATGAATACTACCCAATTTGTTCTCCAAAGCCACAGTTATGCTGATACTAACACCACATAAAGACCCAACAAAGAAAGAGAACTTCAGGCCAATTTCCCTGATGAATATCAATGCAAAAATACTCAATAAAATTCTCTCAAACTGAATCCAAGAACACATCAAAATGATCATCCATCACAATCAAATAAGCTTCATCCCAGGGATTCAGGAAAGGATCAATGTAAGGAAAACCATCAATGTAATCCACTACATAAACAAACTCAAAACAAAAACCACATGATAATTTCATTAGACGATGAAAAAGCACTTGACAAAATGCAACATCTCTTTATGTTAAAAGTATTGGAATCATAAATTCAAGGCCCATACCTAAACATAGCAAAAGCAATATACAACAAACCAGTAGCCAATATCAAACTAAATGGAGTGAAACTTGAAGCAACCTCACTAAAATCAGGGACTAGACAAGGCTGCCCACTCTCTCCCTATCTATTCAATATAGTGCTTGAAGTTCTAGCTAGAGCAATTAGACAACAAAAGGATGTCAAAGGGATACAAATTGGAAAAGAATAAGTCAAATTATCACTACTTTCAAATGATACGATAGAATACTTAAGTGATCCCCAAAATTCCACCAGAGAACACCTAAACCTGATAAACAACTTCAGCAAAGTAGCTGGATATAAAATCAACTCAAGCAAATCAGTAGCCTTCCTATATGCAAAGGATAAATGGGCTAAGAAATAAATTAGGCAAACAACACCCTTCACAATAGTCATAACTAATATAAAATATATTGGTGTGACTCTAAGCAAGGGCAAGATCTGTATGACAAGAACTTCAAGTCTCTGAAGAAAGAAATTCAAGATCTCAGAAGATGGAAAGTTCTCCCATGTTCACTGATTGGCAGGATTAATACAGTAAAACTGACCATCTTGCCAAAAACCATCTACAGATTCAATGTAATATCTATCTAAATTCCAACTCAATTCTTCATAGAGTTAGAAAGAGAAATTCTCAAACTCACTCGGAATTATAAAAAACCCAGGATAGCGAAAAGTATTCTCAACAATAAAAGAACTTCTGGGGTAATCACCATCCTTGACCTCAAGTTGTACTGCAAAGCAATAGTAATAAAAACTGTATGGTATTCATACAGTGACAGGCAGATAAATCAATGGAATAGAATTGAAGGCCCAGAAATAAACCCACATACCTATGGTCACTTTGTCTCTGACAAAGAAGCTAAAACTACACAGTGGAAAAAAGACAATATTTTCAACAAATGGTGCTGGTTCAATGGGTAGTCAACACGTAGAAGAATGCAAATTGATCTACTTTTATTGCCCTGTACAAAACTCAAGTCCAAGTGGATCAAAGATCTCCACATATAATCAGATACACTGAATCCAAGCGAGAGTGGGGAAAAACTTCGAACACATGGTTACAGAAGAAATTTTCCTGAACAGAACGCCAATGGCTTCTGCTCTAAAATCAAGAATTGACAAATGGGACATCATCAAATTGCAAAGCTTCTGTAAAGGCAGAGGACACTGTCAATATGACAAAAAGGTAACAAAAAATATTAATCATTATTATTTAATAAAATTAAATAAAATAAAATGAAACAGAAAGGAAAAGATATTTACCAATCCTCCAGCTGATAGAGGGCTAAAACCCAATATATACAAAGAACTCAAAAAGTTAGACACCAGAGAACCAAATAACCCTATTAAAAAATGGAGAACAGAATTCTCAACTGAGGAATACTGAATGGCAGAGAAGCACCTAAAGAAATGTTCGACATCCTTAGTCATCAGTGAAATGCAAATCGAAACAACCCTGAGATTCTACCTCACACCAGTCAGAATGGCTAAAATTAAAAACTCATGTTTCAGCAGATGCTGACAAGGATGTGGAAAAATAGGAACACTCCTACATTGCTGGTGGGGTTGCAAGCTGGTACAACCACTTTGGAAATCAATATGGCGCTTCCTTAGAAAACAACATAGTACTACCTGAGGACCCAGCTATACCACTCCTGGGCATATACCTAGAAGATGCTCCAACATGTAATAAGGATACATGCTCCACTATGTTCATAGAAGCCATATTTATAATAGCCAGAACATGGAAATAACCCAGATGTCCCTCAACAGAATAATGGATACAATCAATGTGGTACATTTACATAATGGAGTACTACTCAGCTATTAAAAACAATGACTCGCGAAATTCACAGGCAAATGGGTGGATCTAGAAAATATCATCGTGAGTAAGGTAACTGAGTTCCAAAAGAACACACGTTGTATGTACTCACTGGTAAGTGTACATTAGGCAAATGGTACAGCTCACTGACCACATGAAGCTCAAAAGTAAGGAAGACCAAAGAGTGGATGTTTCAGTCCTACTTAGAAGAGGAAACAAAATAATCAAGGGAAGTAGAGAGTGGGATGGTCTTGGGAGGAAGAGAAAAGAGGAAGGGGAAAAGAAGGTAAGAATCAGGTATGGTAGGAGATAAAGATTTACAGAGACAGGAAATTGAACAGAGGTGTATAACAATGGGAGAATGGGGAACTGGGGGTAGTAACCAGAAAGTCACAGATGTCAGGAAAAAAAGAGGTTCCCAAGGACCTCACATGGATGATTTTAGCTGAAATACCCCACAAAGAGGAGGGAAAACTCGTAGGGGTCATATCTAGAAGTTAGGCATGCCCCCACTCCCAATTTAAGGGATGGTGCCACTCACCCATCTCCAAAATTTTAACCCAGAATTGCTCCTGTCTAAAGGAAATTTGGGAATAAAGAGTGGAGCAGAGACTGAAGGAAAGTCTGCCACCCTGAGGATCTGCCCCACATGCAGACTCCAAATGCAGATACTATTTGGGAAGCCAAGAAGTGCTTGCTGACAGGAGCCTGGTACAACTGCCTCCTAAGAAGCTCTGCCAGGTCCTGACCAGTACAGATGTGTATGCTCACAGCCAACCATTGGACTGAGCACAGGGACCCCAATCGAGAAGTTAGGGAAAGGACTGAAGGAGCTTAAAGGGGCCTTATCTGGCCTCAATGTGAGGGGAGATCCTTGGTCCTGTGAAGGCTTGATGCCCCGGTGCTAGGGCGGTGAGATGGGAGTGAGTGGGTTTGTGGGAGAGTACCCTCATAGAAGCAGGGTAAGGGGAGATAGGATAGGGGGTTTGCAGAGGGGAAACCAGGAAAGGGGATAACATTTAAAATGTAAGTAAATAAAATATCCAATTTAAAATAAAAGTTGACACAATCTAAAATCATCAGAGAAGAGGGAACTTCAATTGAGAAAAATGCCTCAATAAGATCAGGCTGTAGGAAAGTCTGCAGAGCATATTTTTGTAATTAAGGATTGATGGGGGAGGGCCCATCCTCTTGTGGGTGATGCCACCCATGGAAAGGTGGTCCTTGATTCTATAAGAAAACAGGCTGAGCAAGACATAGAAAGCAATCTAGTAAACAATACCCATCTATGACTTTTGCATTAGTGCCTGCCTTCAAGTTCCTTCCTGGTTGGAGTTTCTGTCCTACTTCCTTCATTGATAGACTATAATATGGAAGAATAATCTGAATTAATCCTTTCCTCCCCCCAAAAGGATCTTGATTTGTTTCTGTGTACTTCCTTTTTATTTCATTCAACCTGGCTACTTAAGGATTTCCCATTTATCATCATAAACCATGTTTGTCCAAAGTTTAGAGTAAATCACAATCACTTGGGCAATTAGATTTCATCATCTAATTTTATGTGTATAGCTTACTTAGAAACTGTTGTTATAGTTTCAGAAAATAATTTATTTTAACTGCACACCCACACAGATACAAGTACCTTGGTGAATCCTTTTAGGTCATTCCTAATGTAGCAATCAGAGGAATGTGCATAGTATTCTAGGTATTCTAGTATTACTACTCTTATTTTCAAATTTTAATTCCTAGGATTTAATCCTAGATCAGAATAGATTATTGTCTAATAATTAGTTGGTTATATATTGGATTTAATCCTATTGTCCCAATGATTCTTCCCCTCTGTGTTGATGAGTCTGTATGCAATTGGAAATGTCTTCAAGTCTCTGCTGTTTCTTGCTCCAGTTACTTCTTATTTGGGGCAACATGTACATAACATTCTCCTAATCTTCAGAATTAACTGTACTCACAGGAGAGCTCTTCCCCTAGGTGTTTTTCTCAAACTTTTTGTTTGTTAATTTGGTTATTCTTGGAAATTGTCAACCTCTTTCAAACTAGTTTGCTAAAATATATATGATGCTTGGCCAAACTTTAACTATATAATTTACCTCAAGTCTAAACTCATTACCTGTCATTAATTTGGTATGTAGCTTGATGGAAGGAAAGAATATCTAGACAAATAGAAAATCTAAGGCTTAGTATGTATATCTTATCATGGTGTTACACATCAAATTACTGTTGGTAAAGTTTGTTAACAATCATGGTGATAAGTTAAAAATGGTTTATAACTTTATCATAGTAACAGAAAATTTCAAATCCACAATGACAATCTCTGTTTCTGAAGTATAATATTATTTCAGCAGGCAATTGAAATCCTATTCAGTATTTTAGAATAATATAACTTAAAATAATTAATCTTATATTAAACTGAAGACTCCAAAATTTGAATTTTTTTGATGTGACTTAGCAAGTTAGATTTGTATGCAAAGCTACAACCAACCTTGAACATGGATGATTTTTCAGTCCAGTTATAAATTAACTGCACTCTTACTCTTAGGTTTAATACATTAGCACTTAGTTTTTAAACATTTGTTTAGCATGCATAAAGTGATGGGTTAAAATCCAGGCCAATAAATGAAATCCAGCTGTCTTTCAGGGCAAACCATACACACATTCAAACAAAAAATAGTATCACCTTCCGAATTTGAGGGTTTTATTATATACATATATTGTCACTGTAAAGCACCTCTTTCAACTTCTATGTAAGAGATTATTTTTGAAGCTGAGATAAGGACATACTTTTAATAAACTCATCACAAAATATCTCACACTCACTAAACCAGTATCTCCAAACTGAAGTTTGTGGATCATCTCCAAAAAACCAGCACCTCCAGAAGAAGCCTTCATGATGGTAAATCACTGACATTTCTTCAGAGTCTCTCACATCTTCATCATACTATGAAATAAAATAGTTAAAATTTTAAATTATGGCCCTATACATGATTTGGTTTTGCACAAATTCTACAAAATCCTGGAATACCACTTACTACAGGTTCAGAAATATAATTTTTACAACAAGATTCTGGCATTTTATTAAATCCAGTGTTTATTTTTAATGTGTACCACTAAAGATCTTGTTGACTTGAATATTTTAATTCATTTTGTCTTGGTAGGTCCTATTATTCTGTCATTTTGAATGAGCATATAAGTAATATCTTCCCTGATATTTAGTAGATATTAATTTGAATAGTAAGGACATTTTTTAATGAGAAAACAGGGAAATACTAGTATTTTTAAAGTTTTGTGAGATGTTAGTGATTGATATTAGCACATGTCTCTCAAGCTTTATGTCTGAGCTTTTCAAAATATTAAATGATGAAGGTTTGTGTAGGGAGTATGATAGTCCAAGGCAAGGGTAGGGGAAGGGATAACTACACTGAGGATAATTTTAAAAGCCATGTGGAGACAACTATTGTATAAATGTCCTATAGCCACATACACGCACACACACGCGCGCACACACACACACACACACACATGCTCA
>NC_045030.1:109030725-109042298 GCF_008632895.1 Mastomys coucha | reverse complement strand
ACACACACACACACAAGTGTAAATTGGTGACTGGCTGTTACCTGAAAGCTCCCTCCATGCTTTCATAGTCCCAGAAAATAGCATAAAGGATACATGGGAGAAAGACCTTAACCTGCTGTGCCAACTATAAGTGGAAAGAAATTCCAATGAATATACTAGTGGCATTAATATTGTGCAGGTAGGTGGTTGAGACCCTGGGAGCTCTGAGGGTACTAGTTAGTTCATGTTGTTGTTCGTCCTAAGGGGCTACAAACCCCTCAGCTCTATTGGTCTTTTCTCTAATTCCTTCACTGGGGACCCTACACTCAGTTCGATGGATGGCTGTGAGCCTCTACATCTGTGTTAGTCAGATACTGTCAGAGACTCTCAGGAGATAGCTATATTTAGGCTGGCTTACCCTTCCTTCAGTCTCTGCTCCATTGTTAATCTCCGCAACCAAGGACTACACATAGAGGGGTCTGATTGTTCAGGCAGCATGTGTATAGTAGAGGATTGCAAAATCGATCATCAATAGGAGGAGAGGACCTCGGCCCTGTGAAGGTTCTGTGCCCCAGTGTAGGGGAATGCCAGGGTCAGAAAGTGGGAGAGGGCGGGGTGGCAGGCATGGGGAGGGGGGAGGCAACAGGGGTTTGTTTTTGTTTGTTTTTTTGTTTTTTGGAGGGGAAACTGGGAATGGAGAAATTCGCATGTAAATAAAGAAAATAACTAAAATAAAAAAATATATATTGTGCAGGTAATTAACTGCTCTCTAATTGGATTTAAGGCCTACTCCACAGAAGGAAATACATGCCTGATACTATAAATCTGGCCAAGCATCTAGGGTCAGGGATGTCATCCATCTTAGGTATGAACTTACTACTATTCTTTACTTAATGGGCATAGTATCAAATGTATCTCTAAATAATACTCTATATCCATATTAATAAATTAATGTAATTCTCCGTCCCCATCAAAAAAGTGTCTATATACTGGATTGTGACTAAACCAGTGACTCACAACTGGTCAAAGTGAAGAGAATAAGTGTCTTTGGAGTGCTCTACTATAAATGAGACATCAATATCATACCACATCCCACAAAACTTAGGAAACATTGCAGAAGAGTGATCAAAAGACTGTAAATATGCCCCTCCCTTCCCCCTGTATCCACATGGCCATGGCCAGTCTCTACTTCTCTACCTTTTTTTCTCTCTTTTCTACAATAAAACGCCTTAAGACCAAAAAAAAAAATATTTTAAACACAATACATAAATTAGAGTACCATATCTCTCATGTGTTGATCATCCTTCACTAGATATCCTTATGTTCATATATGGGCAACAAAATTTAACTTTGGTGAGTCAATAAGAAAAAAAAGGACGTGAAGTTTGGGCTGGGAACATGGGTAGAGGCATACAGGAGGAGTTGAAGAGAGAAAGGTGAGTGTATATGACAAAAATACATTGTTATGAATGCAAGCCTCTTTGATTACTTGTGTAGCATTAGTGTGTAAGCAGAAATAGTCAAGGAATATGAGATAAAGTATTTGCTATAAATCAACATTTTTCCTCTGTATATATTTTAATTTATGCATATTTAAGAAGATTATAGTATGTTAGGAGGACAAGATAAAAAATGTATGTAATATCATACTTTTACATTTTTCTTTGCTTGCTCCACATAGCTAAGATAGTTTTTTCTATGTAATTCTATATCAGAAAACATAAAAAATCCACTATTCTCTAACAATTTACTATTTTTAATTCATTACTTTCATCAGTTTTTATTTGTAGGCAGTACTACAATATTGTAAATATTACTCTCAACATGGAAATATTACAGAGAATGTCCAGAGAAATAAGAAACAACATCATCCATAAAAGCATTTTCTTTATTTATTTAAACATGAGCTTACTAATATACTAATTAAATCCCTTGATGATGATTATATGTCAGTATTTGTTACTAATTTTCCTATGAATTTAAAAGAATCATAATGCAGTGTATGCCTAGAAAATACAAAACTGTTTTCTTTCTAATTGTTAAGTACGTATACTTTTGATGACTTACAAATACACTGTTACAAAGAGAGGAGAAGCATTAGTAATTAACAGACTCACTAATAATTAGTTATTGTTTATGGACCATTCAATCTAGATCTGACACTTGCTTTGTCCATATACCTGGACAATATTAATATATCCCAAAGTAATAAAATAATGAAGAAATGATAAGTAGAGCACTAGACTATGAAAATTCTAAGCTTTGGTTGTTTCTCAGTTTCAAGTTCTATGAGCTCAGGCATGTCCTTTGCCCTTTGGAGAACCAATATCTTCTATGGTAAAATCCATTCAGTAACTAAAACTTACACTAGCTATGTTTTAGTCCATGTACTATATGCTGTAAATGCCAAGTGGATTTTGCAAGCAATACTATAATCTTACTGTGATTTAAAAAGAATGAGATAAATAATACCTAATACTAGTTGTACTAGTTGATTTCAAATATGATAACCAGTTATAAAATTCTATTTGGCATCTGCAGAAGTTGCTCATGGTTGTCAATTATTGTTTCCTGAGGAGTATAAGCAATTTGTATCTAATCACTGTTTAAAGGGAGTATATGGAAGCCTAGCTAATATTCTATAAGAGAAAACAGGAGGGTGTCCCTCCAAAAAATGCCTCTCAAGTTAAGTAATTCATGATTTAATAATAAATCCACCATTATAAATTTATTTACTTAGAGTCAGCCATAGAAGCTTATATTTGTAATCAGAGTACTAAGGAGATAGAGGAAAGAAGATCACAAGGTTGATGCTAGCCTGGGTTGCAATGTGAGACTATATTTCATGAAATAAGAAGCAAGCAAATAAAAGTAAGTGTATTCGAGGATCTCTTCAGAAAGAAAATACCCTTAGAAGTGGTTTCACCTTAAAAGTAATACACACTGAAAAATCAATCAGTCTGCTGTAGCATTAATCCTAAAATCCTTTAATAATGGTAGATGGGACTGGGATGAGTATGTGCTAACTAGAATTCACAGAAATCTAAGACCTCTGAAAAAGAAAGTCATAGAAAAACAAGGAATGATATCAATGGAGGTCAAACTGAATTTTTTAATAACCAGGTCTAGTATTCACACATTCCTTATCCACGCCACTTCATAGTGAGCCATACTTGGTTTTGGTTCTTCTTTCTGTTTGTTTGTTTGTTTGTTTTTGGACTTCAGTTTTGTTTCTTTACTTGAGAATTGCTTCAAATGGTAAATGCATCTTCAATATGAAGACATTCCAAGAACAATAACACCTGTTTAATAGTTGGTGATGAGGAGTGTTATAATATGATTGGATTAGAATTTTCTAAAACAGAATGTGGAGCAAAGCTTTTGGCTCCAGTGTAAGCTTCTCAATAAAATAGCCTTTCATAGAAGACAACAATTACAGCATAGCAGTGAAAGTGACATATGTCAGGCCTGAAGTGAAAATGATATTTCCTTCTAAGCACTCATCTGGAAAAGTGTCTTTTAAATCTATGAACTGGACCAAACTTTTGAGTTGTTTTCTTCCTCAAATTTCTATATTACTTTTAAGCAGTAAAATGATTTGAAAGTCAGAAGAAGGACATTTTGCAAACTAATCAACCAAAATAACATATTTTAGTGTGAGAATCAACCTGCAACAATATCAATTCAACCTAGATTCCTTGCTACCCAGCTTACCCTGGGTTTCATATCTACTATGTCTGAATCAGTTCAGAACAAAAACTATTAAAATTAAAAATAAACATTAAGAAAGTTAAAATCCAAAGAATTACTCTAATATGTAGATTTTTCAAAATATCATTTTCCTTTAATGGGTAAATAAAGTCCCACAATTTTTAAAGAATACATTAGATTTCTGGTTACCTCTTCTTCAATATCCAAAGTTCCATTGTTAGAATCAAAACTTCCACAAGTCTCTGTTGCAATTAACCAATATTCAGTTCCAAATGCTATCAAAAACAGGATAACACCAATAGCACCAACAATTCCTGCCACAAGAGCAGTGGTTCCAATCTTCATAATAGAAGTACTATATTCTTTGCTAAAATTGCATGCAGAAGAAGCACTGAAATGACCAGTTGCTAAAGCACAGCCTGTGGGTCTCAATAGAAGTCACTATTTTAAGACTAGGATTAACATCTTTTTGTGGTTGGTCTAGGTTTCACCAGGCTGTGGGACAAGAGCTATTAAAAGCAGATGACCTGGTTCAATTAAGCCAGTGGTGTATCTAACACAAATATGCCCTACACACAGATAAGCATATTCACAGACAGATCAGTTCCATAAAATTATAAACAATAGATAAAGGAAAGTAAGCTAGCAACTTCTATCTTCTATCTAAGTGAAATTAGTGATATCTATAAATAAGTAATTATCCTGAAGGAAGATCATAGATTGTGATAATTACCTGGGAAATTCTAATAAACATCACTGAGTAATAAATGTGTATAAATAACTACATAAAATGTAGTATAAAACACAGCACATACATATTGGCTTTGAAGTCTCAGAAGTACATCAATGAACACAACTCTGTAATAATGGAAGGGAAACTTTAAATTTCACTGTTAAAGAGGAGATTACCATTTCTCCTCTAATAGCTATAATTCCTTAACTATAAGTTGGTGCAAGAACAAAGCTATGCAGATATTAAGAAAGATATATAAATCAAATTATTATTTATTCATTCAATTTTTATCTGTATTTGGAAAACAGTTCACAGAAAGTCAGTGAGATCAGAGGTCCTCTTTATTAACAGGGATAGACCAGTGTGCGGTCAAAATGTTGTAATATTAAGAATGATCAGTATAGTTATCTGAAGTTTGAATCTTACTTATTCCACTTACTAGACTATGGCTTTGAACAAGCCTCTAAATCATAGTCTCTATACTATTAAAATGCTGATAGAATGTTTCTCATAAATTTGTGACTAAGGTATGAATCAAATAATACCTGGCACACGATAAGCAAATGATAAATATTTTTAATGACTTCCTATAAAAAAGTTCTATGTGAGAATGCTAATTATCATAAAAGGAAGCAAAGCATATTTTATCTGTCTTTATGGTGCCTACTATTAATTAGAAAAATTTGTACAATATGCCTCAAATAAAATGTTATGGAACATATTATCAAATAATAATTATTAGCTAGATAAAAGATAGAAATTGAATTATTTATCATGCTGAGTAACATGTGATCACTTCTGGAGGCTAGAATGTTATAAAAGATCTAGTACCTGAGCTGGATCCTCCTTTGGGCCTGTCACTAGAACTCCTTTTCCTCAGGCTCCTCTCCAGTTTTGTTCCTGCAGTTCTTTCAGACAGGAACAATTCTGAGTGAGAGTTGTGACTGTGGGATGGTGACCCATCCCTCACTTGATGCCCTGTCTTCCTACTGGAGGTGGGCTCTATAAGTTTCCTCTCCCTACTGTAGGGCATTTCATCTAAGGTCCCTCCCTTTGAGTCCTGAGAGTCTCTCACCTTCCAGGTCTCTGATACATTCTAGAGGGTCCTCCTAACTCCTACCTCCTGAGGTTGCCTGTTTCCATTCCTTCTGCTGGCCCTCAGGGCTTCAGTCCTGTTCCCCTTCTCCCCAGTACCTGATCATGGCCTGACACTATTACTGACGCTATGGTATGCTTACAAACAGGCTCCTAGCATGATTGCCCTCCAAAAGTCCCAACAAACAGCTGAAAGAGTCAGATTTAGATATTTGTACCCAACCAATGAACAGAAACTAGTGACCCCTGTGATTGAATTAGGGAAATGTTGGAAGAAGCTGAGGAGGAGGGTGACCCCATAGAAAGACCAGCAGTCTCAATGAACTTGGACCCCCAGGATCTCTCATACACTGAGCCATTGTGTTGGGGAAGGAGAGGAGGTATGAGATGTGGAACAGTCGGAGGGTGGACCAGGAAGGGGATAAAGTCTGAACTGTAAAAAATATTAAAGAATAAATAAAAACAAATTTCATTACACTATAAGTAAATTAAAAGATAAAGAACTAGTACCTCTGAATATTTACAGAAATGGGGAGAGAGGAAAAAAGAGACAGAGAAAGACAGAGAGACAGAGAGAAAGCACAGAAATGTGATACAGAGGTACAAAGAATGTTGCAGCAGCTCAGAGAAACAAAGAATATGAAGGATTTAGACAGGTGGCAGAATAGAGATGGAAGGACTTTTGCAGCTGTCCCAGGAAGACAGATGCTGTCCAAATGCCCCAGGGAACTTACTATCCAACTTCCATTTCTCATATGATATGAAAAATTCAAACTTTTCCCAAAATTTCCAGTCTGGCCGTCTGAAAGCATTTTCTTTAAGTGAAAAGCAGTTAGGAAAGCCATGTATGCAAAAAGACAAATCGAAATCACCTTCAATTAGGAATGGTGGCTTCTATTTTTCAGGCCAAGAATGGTCCTTATTGTCAGTAAACTAAAATCTTATTACAGAGTTGTGTAAAAAATTTTCCAGTGATGCAGTTTATAATTTTCATTATTTCTTAGTATATACTCATGCTGCTTTTAGAGGCCTCTGGTCAAAGTAAATGAACAGAGCAGTAGATTCTTAAAGAAATAGAATATGTATTGATGAGGATGTGCTGCTACATGGAAGTTACTCAACCCTTTCTATTAAAAAAACAAACAAACTTTTATCAGTTACAAAGTACAGGCAATAAAATAAGACATGAAATACCAGCAGCATGTGAGGAATTTTCTACTGAGATTTGAGGTTTCTCAGGCTTTAGAAACTAGGACTGGCTTACTGTTAAAATTAATATAGAAGTAGTTTTATTATTAAAAGATGAACCCCCACTTAAACTGTGGATTCATCGATCTGGTCACCATGTTGAGCTGAAGAAATAGCTTTCCTTTTACTAAAATTCAACTTTTACACCATTGCTTCTCTCAATAATTTTATCTTCATGGGCTGGAGTAATCGTTGGACATTTAAGCATACTTACTGTTCTTGCAGTTTCTGATATTCTTTTCTGACCTCTGTAGAAGCCAGGCACAGATGTAATGCACATCCAGGCAAAATAGTACACACATAAAAATAAATTTAAATAGTTATATCTTTAAAATTGATAATAATGAGTGGAATCACTCACATGAAGAAAGAAAAAATCATGTTTTAAAAACACAGAGCAGAGGCAGCAATTTGTCTCAGGCTAAATAGGTACTTGCAAACAGGTTTGAATTGCTTTCCTATACCACTTAGGACCACTTCCATAGGGAGTTAAAACAGGCACAGGAGAATTGGCCCTCCCACTTCAATCACTAATCAGGAAAATGTCACAAAGACAAGGAAATCTGATGGAAATATTTCTTCAACTGAAGCTCCCTCTTCCCAGTCAACTAGTTTGTGTCAAGTCAACAAAAAATAACAAGCACAGAACCTCTAATATACTTTTGATAAATAATAAATTCTAACTTTATATACATTGATGTACTCATAGGTATCCAAATTTATACTTTGATACCACTATAATACAAATTATCATGTGTTATTTACATTATTTTATAAATAAGGAAAGTAATTGTACTGTCCAAAATTTAACACTTAATCCACATGAATTGTATATGGTTTTTGGAATCAGACTGATTATTTTTTCCTTTATTATATTAAAACTATTTTGAAAATTGCTCATCATGTGAATTTGGGTTCATTTCACAAGGCAGAAATGTAGGTATTTTACAAGAAAGCTAAATCTTAATAACAAATACACACTTAGCAAAAATGAATTGTACATAAATTGATTTAAGTTGATTATTTATGAAATGTGAATGGTTTAGTCACTATTTTAGATTGTTTTAGATAGTTTTAAACTGAGACTCACTTAATTTTGAAAACTCTCTTGGGTTCACCCATGAAGTTTCACTAACTCCATAAGCAACGCAGAGTCAATGTGATGATGAAATACTAAAGATGAAACTAACCAGCCACAGTGAGAGTCCTTAATAGATGACAGTTGCCAAAAGTATGGACCTGGGAAGGAGTCACAGGAAAGAAAAATAGAGACAATTAGATTTCCAAATGAACATTAATTCAAAATTAATTCAAAATTGAAGCATGATGAGTATGAGGTGATTCTGGGAGCTCTTCCTCCTATTGTATTATATGGAATCACTAAGCAAAAACACTTTCATTTTGCATTGTACAAGCTCTCATGTCATGCAGTGTCAACTAACACAGCCTGAAACACCTAAGTTCAGATTTGATATCATTTTATATTATGGACTACACGTATTATACTGCATATAAATTTTTTGGTCTCATAGAAACACAATGGTTCAATAACAGAAAAAAAGTCACTCCCTCCAAAATGCTGCTGCAAAACACCCAGAGACACACCAACCACCATGTGATGGTGGGAATACAAGCTGAAGACATCCAGAGGTGCCACCATGGTAAGCAAGTATGTGATAGATGGGAGAGACAGAAAAGAATGATGCATTCACCAAGAGGGGCAGAACTGGAGATACAAGGTTGGTATGGATCAGCCTGATGTGAGTAGCCAGTTCTGTTATCTGAGGCCATGGTGAAATCTTGGCCAGTGATGCCACTGAGGGCCATGTCTGGGTCTGTGGTCATAGAGCAGCAATCTTAGTAGATGTCTATGGCCCAAGCAATGACAAAAGGCCCTGGGAATGTCCTAGCTTGAGTTGCCTCCTGGAACCATTTCAAAGTCCAAGGGCTGCCTGAGCAATTTTAGAGAGCTGACCACCTAGGGTGTGAGATTGGGGGAGCTGGCCCTGCCCCTAGACAGAGCAGTGCTGGGATTTGTCCCTAATGGCATGGATTCAGAAGACCTAACACTGATGGCATGACTGTGGGAAAGCCAACTCTGCCTCTTACCAGCTGCCAGAAGCAGAAACGCTATCGCTACCTCTCACCTGGGAAAAGCTGGAGAGTTGGCTCTGGTGGTTGAATGAAGGAGAGCTGGAACCACCCTGGCTCAGATCCAGGGCCTTGACTTGGCCCATCCTAATATCAACCCCATCTATGAATTGCTTGAGCATGTGAAGGGGCCATCCCTGCAGAACCAAAGCTACAGCATCTCCATTACATAGGGTAACAGCAGGATATCCAAGAGGAGTCTCAGTGAGGAACCAGTATTGTTCATGTAGCAGGAGTCACAGGCCCAGAACCACACCAATGGTAGTACAATAGACATTTGCAAGTAAAGCTATTTAGGCAAAAGAGTATACTTGTGTGACACAGTATGACTCACTACAGCTTTCACAAGATGGCTCTTTTTGTTATTTTTTCTTCTTGTTGTTGTTATTGTGGTTTTCTTTGTAGGGGAGGAGGTTGGAAGCCTGGACAGCGGATATAAAGGGATAGGGTGATGAGTGAGATTGGGGTATGATGTGAAATTTACAAAGAAGCAGTAAACATTTTAAAAACATCAACAAAAAGAAAAATACATAAAAAAACATACATACATATTTTTTTCTCACTGCCATCCCACTGCCTATGCCATCCCACTGCCTGTAACAAATCCTTGGATTCTACTATGTTAAAAAAAACTCAATTACAAAGATTTCAATGTGAGTTGCTAACATTCCTTTTCGTTTTGACAGTACAGGGGGTTGAAAATAGAGCTTCAGATATGTTATATACAAGTGTTCTACCACTGAGCTCTTTAGTTTTGCAGATGGATCTCCTAAAAGAAAAAAAAATGGATTGATAGATTTTAGTCATTCAATTAAAAGAGACTTTTCAACATTTATTAAAATGACATTAAACGTATTTCTGCTGTTTTATACTGTGTATTTATGCAAGTTGATATTCTGAGTTTAAAAATTATAGAATCAAAAGATCAGCCAACTCTAAAAACCGATAAACAGTCACTATATCTTATGGTTATCAAATATTTACCCAAGATCTAGCTCTTCAGGTAAAAATAAACAAGCACATTCTTCTCAATAGTATGTAAACTTGAATTCATGCATAATATATGGTAGAATTATATATGTAATGTAGAAAATAATTCTTTTAAAATAAATTCATCATTTTTTTTCAAATGTTTAATTTGTATAAATAGTTCATATACATATATACGAGAGGACATGCAAAAATTTTTCAGGTAAAAACCAGAGTTTTTGGTATATATTTATAAAAACAGACTACAGTTTGTAATATAAGAAACAGATTTTATGACCATAGTGACAAACTTTTCTTTCTAATACTGTAACTTACCATCCTTGGCAAAAACCTCTGATAAAATAGTAGAAGATTCAATGTTATCCTGAAAATTATAAAATTGTTCATTATATAGAAGTCTAAACAAACATTAGTTTTGTTAAAAATCCTACTTTGGGCTTTAGATGGGGTTCCAATATGTTTTAGCAATATATTGACTAGGGAACATATAAATAAGAGGAAAATAATTTCAGTTTTTGTTATCTTGGTGAGAGAGAAGTAGGGCATTTCATTATGTGGAGAGAGAAAATTATTCTCTTAAAATTAAAAGTGTCACACTAAGAGTTAGAATATCCTCTATTTTAATTATTTATGGACTTGAAAGCAACTCCAGGCTAATGTTCTTGGTAAGGGAAATTATTCTGTATGCCACCAATGGAGAAACATATACACAAACCCAGCTACATACCCTTTGATTTACAATAGTGTCCAACTTACTTGATACAACAATACAATGATGGTGCAATGCTTGTGGGAATAAGCAATCTATATCTGATTTGATATAAGGCACACTCCATGAGATGGAACCTATATCTGACACTGCTATCCCATATTTGAATTATAAACATTCTGAAAAAGAAATTACTGAGATAGACCTATTTGCAAATGTAGGGTGGAAATTAATTTGGAATAAACATTACCAAGGGAATGAAAGCACTACATTATGAATACTGCAAAGATAAATATAGAAGAAGTAAGTACAAGAAAGGGTGTTGCAGAAGGTGAAAGGACTTAGAAAGAGAAAGAAGTAGAACAGGTACAAATACAATTATTTCCTATGTAAACTCTTCAAATAAGAATGTCTTAAATGATATAAAAACATAATTAAAAAACATGCAGACTTGAATAGACAGATTTCAAAGATAAACATACAAATAATCATTAAGCTAGCAGCCAGTATCACACTAATATCAAAATTATGTAAAGGTATACAGAAGAAAAAACTGTATGCAAGTATTCCTGGTAAATATAGATTCAAGAACATTTTAATAAAATACTTATGAACTGAATATTGACATAAATAAGATTACCTACCATGACAAAGTTAGCTTCATTCCTGAGATGCAGAGATAGCTCAATATATACAAGTCAATGTGTGTACTTTACCACATAAATGGACTTAATTATAAAAGTCACATAATATTCTCAATAGATACAGAAAACATCTCTAATTAAATCCAACACGGCTCCATGATAGAAGTCCTAGAGAGAGTAGGAAGAAAGTTTCATTATTCCTGACATAATGAAACTTATATTTGAGAAACTCATAATCAATATCTTTCTTTTTTTCCCTTTTTTATTAGATATTTTCTTTATTTACATTTCAAATATCTCCTCTCCCAGTTTT
>NC_045030.1:109030002-109030715 GCF_008632895.1 Mastomys coucha | reverse complement strand
CTGTCTTGGCCATCCTCTGCTACAAATGCTGCTGGAGCTATTAGTCTACACTAGGTGTAGTCCCTGGGATCTCTGAGGGTACTAGTCAGTTCATATTGTTGTTCATCCTAAGGGGCTGCAAACCCTTCAGCTCCTTGGGTCCTTTCTCTAGCTCCTCCATTGGGGATCCTGTACTCAGTCCAATGGATGGCTCTGAGCCTCTACTTCTATATTAGTCGGGCACTGTCTGAGCCTCTCAGGAGACAGCTATATCAGGCTCCTGTTAGCCAGCACTTGCTGGCATCCACAATAGTGTCTGGGTTTGATGACTGAATATGAGAAGGTTTCCCAGGTAGAAGAGTCTCTGGATTGTCCTTCTTTCAGTCTCTGCTCTATAGTTTGTCTCTGCAACTCTGGAAAGAAGTATCCATACTTTGGTCTTCCATGGTCTTGCATTTCTTGTGGTTTTTTTTGAATACTTGGTTATCCAATTTTATCCTCCTAAGTGATGTTGTGACAGGTAAAAGTTACTGTACTCAACTAAATCAATAACAATGTAACATACATAAAGTTATTCAAATGGATATATTAAAATCATTTTATGAACACAAATTCATTGCTTTTTTCTTTTTTATTAGATTTTTTTATTTACATATCATATAATTTATCCATTCCTAGTTTCCCATCCAAAAAACAAACAAACAAACAAAACCAACAAGAACAAACCCCTGTTC
>NC_045030.1:109022483-109029958 GCF_008632895.1 Mastomys coucha | reverse complement strand
AACCAACAAGAACAAACCCCTGTTCCCTCCCCCTCCCCATGCTTGTCACCCCACCCTCTCCCACTTACTGGCCCTGGCATTCCCCTACACTGGGGCATAGAACCCAGAAGATCTTTTATTGTTCAAGATTTTTTTGGCTATCCTGGGTTTGTGGTTTTTCCATATGATGTTAAGAACTGCTCTTTCCATGTCTCTGAAAAATTGTGTTGGAAATTTGATGGGGAATTAGGGGAAGGATTGAAAAAGATGAAGAGGAGGGCAATCACATAGGAAGATCAGCAGTCTCAACTAACCCAGACCCCAGGGAGCTCCCAGAGACTGAGCCACCAACCCAGCAGCATACAGGAGCTCCTCTCAGGCCCCCTTCACATACATAGTAGAGGTCTGGCCTCAGTGGAAGAAGATGTGCCTAATCCTAGAGAGACTTGAGGCCCCAGGGGAGGATGAAGCCTGGTGGTGTGGAGCACCCTCTTGGAGGCAAGGGAGGGAGGAATGTGATGAGGAACTGTTGTAGGTGACTAGGAAGGGGGGGATGGCTGGTATATAAATAAATAAAATAAATAAAAACCAAATCAAAACATGTTTATCTGTCTATGTGTCTATTATCTATCTATCTATCTATCTATCTATCTATCTATCTATCATCTATCTATCTATCATCTATCTCTCTATCATCTATCTATCTATCCATCCATCCATCTATCTATCTATCATCTATCTATCTATCTATCTATCTATCTATCTATCTATCATCTATCTATCTATCTATCATCTATCTATCTATCTATCTATCCATCCATCCATCTATCTATCCATCCATCCACCCATCCATCTATCTATCTATCTATCATCTATCTATCTATCCATCCATCCATCTATCCATCCATCCATCCATCTATCATCTATCTATCTATCTATCTGTCTATCTATCTATCATCTATCTATCTATCATCTATCTATCATCTATCTATCATCTATCTATCATCTATCTATCTATCTATCTATCTATCTATCTATATATATATATATATATATATATATATCTACCTACCTACTATTTTGTTTATGTGTTTGTGTTCTTGAACGCCTGAACATACATGTTGAGGTCAGAAAACAGTTTGCAGGAGTGAGCTTTCTTTTCTTATGAATTGGGTCCTGTAATATTGAAATCAGGCCTTTAGGCTTGCTAGCAAATGTCTTTATCCAATGAGCCACCTCCATGGCTCTCAAAGTACATTTTATGAGCAGAAATAAAAGAAATTTCATAGCAATATTTAGGGCTGCTGGACTAGGGCAACAACAACAACAAACAGATTAAAATGAAATTTCTTTGATGCAGGGTTCTTAAAACAGGCCCAGGGTTTAAGGATATCTACTACTAATGAAATTTTAGGGAAGCAGCTACCCCGACAATGGATCCTGGGACATACTGAAAGAGGCCATTTAACTTATTTTGTATGCACGATTTTAAAAAGAATTTATCCAGAAAAAATAGTTTCTTGGTCTCACAAGGACATAGCTCCTTTCCTACCCTCAATTACAAAACCCCCTTCTCACACTCTGTATAGGAATTTCTGCATCCTTGGATAATGTGCTACTGGATCTTGAGGTCCTCCTCTCAGACCAATTAAACTCTATCCCTGCCATTGAGTTTGATCTTACTTTTTATTCTTTCATTTTCATCTGTTAGTTTAACTCTTATAGATGAAATTATAGAGAAAATTTCAGTCCAATTAATATATTCATGTATTTGAATTGTAAAAAATGGCAATTTTATGTCATACAAACACATGTTGAACACTTAGGGGTTATTAACAATAACTTAGGGGTTACTGAAATAATCTAAGATATTGTTTAGGCCAAACTGGTAGCAAAAATCATGGAAGTATGTAAAGTTATTCAGCATTTATTTTGATAGTAGACCAACCAACATTTGCAATGAATTAATTATGGAAAATGTAATTACAATGTACTGTTCCATTCATGGGTGATGAATCAGAAGAATAAGTTTCATATATAATTTCTAATTGAATTATAAATATTTATCCTTGTACACACAGATAAGCATAGCTTTCAGCCGTTATCAAAGAAGCTGGGTTTTTTTTGTATTAGTGGGAAGGTGCCACAGAGATTCACTTGTCAAATGACTTATCAAATGAGAATAACTGACTTTGTGTCACCTATTCTCAGTTGATACATCATTAACATTGTCCATACACCCAAGACTCAGGAAATGGTATGGAAGAGAGGGCATAAAGGTTTTAAGCTCCAGAGGACCTGCATGCCTGCTACAAGAAAAATGTCTCCTAGGTATGACATAGAAGCAACACTCAAGAAAGCGTAATGACATGGTTTCTTAAGCAAGACCTGCATAATGACCACAGCAGTAAACATGCTAGCATAGATAGGGAAATTTTATAAAGCTCCACTGCTAGAGGGGAAAAGCCGTAGGCAGTCACTGAATGCTGAGTGCAAGAGAATCTATTTTCTCCAGGGACAAATCCCCATGATGGTTTATCAAATTCCAAGTGGTCAGCCTTAAACATATGTGCATATGAGAAGTAATAAATAAACTCAGTAGGATGTGTGTGGGTGTGTGTGTTGCATGTAAAACTTGTGCATGCGTGCAAAACCAATAATAACTAAGAAAAGGCCATGATTTTGAGGCAGCCATGGGAGGTGTTTGGATGGAGAAGGGAGTGGTAGAAATACAGTAATTATGTAATAAATTCTCAAGAGAACAAAACATTTTTATGAAAAGGGAACACATGAAGATGGAATTGAGAGATGGCAGTAGGGATATAGGAGTAACTGGAGGAGAAATAATAGGGATAGATTTGATAGGAACACATTGTATGTCCATATGAAACTACCAAACAATTTAAAAAAACCCTATCTTCTATAGGCAAACAAAACTCCCAAAAAACAAAGTAAAGGAAATAAAATCAATGAATGTAAATAATACTTTCTATTAAAAACATTAATTAATTAACTAATTAATTAATTAAGTGTGTGTATATTTGTATATACATAATTGCATGTATGTGAATATGGAGACCAGAAGTCTGTGTTGGTTCTCTTCCTATATCAATGTATACATTATTTTTATTGATATTGTTCTTGGTGGATCTCTGAGATTGAGGCCAGCCTCATCTATCTATAGAGAAAGTTCCAGAACAGACAAGGTTACAAGAGAAATCCTGTCTCAGAAATAATATATGTATATGTGTATATGTATATATAAATATATTTGTGTGTTTGCATGTACACATAGTCTCACAGTGACCTTGGAGTTTAACATTTATGCTAACCTGTGAGCTTGCTTGCATCCCTCTGTCTCTACTCTTGCCCTCAAGTACTGTGATTTACTGTATATTACTGTATACTGCTTCTATGTAGTAATCAGATCTCATATCCTCATGCTTGTACATCAAGTGCTTTGTCCACTGAGCCATCTCCCCAACCCTAATACTATCATTTTTTTTTCTTTTATCAGTGCTAGAACTGATCCATGCTATATCCATGCATGGGTTTAAAAATTAACTTTGGATTTAACTTCTCACTGTAATTTTTAGTCCTTTACTACTGAAGATACTTAACATTGAATATTTGTATTCTGATTAATGTTACTTAATAACCAATAAAAACATTTTTCTAAATATATCAACATAATAAACTATAACCAGGTAGGGAGAAAAATGTAAAAATAGATACATGATCATCTTCACCTTGACTCTGTCTGCCACTCTTTCCAGATTTACTTTCTGACTCCTTCCTAAATTTGTGTCCTCATTTTTTTATGTCCTATGGGTTTAGGGCCATCCACTGGAGTACCTTTAAGGGGAACTAACTTTTCCTTTCCCAGTAACCATAACCTGTCAGTGGCTCCTTTATTAGGGAGGAGGATTCATGAGGCCCTCCCATCTCTCTGTTGGAATGTTCTGATCTTTTATACATGAAATTAATTCAAGGTTAATTCTAGCTACAAATGTTGGATATTTTCTGACCAATGTTGTGTAACCATTTAGAAACACTCATTTAAATGTTATTCTTAACAAGTTTCTTTTCAATCAGGAACCATTCTTCTTAAATAAAAACTGCTTATTGTTTGACACAAAAAGGAATACATCAATTTCTTTTCCACTATTTGTACACTTTCTCCTTATTTGCCTTTCCTGTCTTATTGCTGTAGCTAACACTTCCAGTACCATGTTGAATGAGTAGGCAAAAAGAATACCTTGTCTTGCTTCTGCTTTGAAAGGAAATGACTGAGGATTTTTTTTAAAAAGTGTTTTAGTATAAAAATGGCTATAGGTTTATTACATAAAGCCCCTTATTATGTTGAGATATGCTTTGGTTTTTTTTTATTTTAAATTTGCAATATACTCAGGAATTTTATGATGAAGGGATATTATATTTTGTCAAAATCCTTTCTTCATAAATTAAGATGATTATATGTCATGTAATGTTTGTTGATTTGTACATACTTAGCCATCCCTGAATGTCTGGAATGAATTCAAATTAATTGTAGTGAATGCTCTGTCTGCAAGTATTTTGTTGAGATGTTACATGCATGTTCGACAGGGAAGTGAGTCTATAATTCCTTGTTTTTCTTTTCCTTGTCTTCACCTAATTTTGGTAGTAGACTAGCATTTATGTCAATAAATGTTTCGCAGTGCTCATTTTGGTGCTATTTTGGGGACTATTGTGTTAATTATTCTTTAAGGAACTTATGTATTTGAGCAATGGAACTGAGCCTGGACTGTTCTTATTTTGGAGTCTTCTGACAAGTTTTTCAGTCCCATTGCTTGTTATACATGTGAACATTTTTCAACTGTGTGATTCTCAGAAGTACCAGGTCAAGTTAGTTGGTGAAAGCCTCATTACTTAGCTTTTCTTTACAAATTAAAGTTTTAAAACATACCTCATCTAAATAAGTAAAAGCAATCTTTCAATAAAATATTCTTGCTTATGTATATATATATTTGTAATATGAGTATTGTAGCTAAGTTGAGAACAGTGTTTTTATTTCAGTATTTCCAATGATATTTAGCAGTTTTGATAAAGTGTGTATATGTGTGTGTGTGCATGTGTGTGTGTGGTGTGTAGTATGCCTATTAAAAGTAGTGATCTCAAGGTGCTTTTCTCTGAAGTACAGTTCACTAAAACTCTGTTGTTCTAGTAATATTTAATGAATGTTAGTCCTGTGTATAGTGATTTTACTCTTTCTTCTTAATATATTATTTCTGCATATGTTGGCCCATTCTTTTTACTGGTTATTTTATTTATTTACATTTCCAATGTTATCTCCCTTCCCAGTTTCCCCTCCACAAATCCCCTATCCCATATCCCTGTCCCCTGCTTCTATGAGAGAGCTCCCCCACACTCATTCCCACCTCACCACACTAGTATTCTCCTACACTGGAGCATCTAGTCTTCACAGGACCAAGGGCCTCCCTTGATGCCAGATGAGGCAATCCTCTGCTACTTGAGCAGTTGGAGCCATGGGTCCCTCCATGGTGTATTCTTTGGTTGGTAGTTTAGTTCCTGGGAGCTCTGGGGGGGGGCGTTGATATTGTTGTTCTTCCTATGGGGTTGCAAACCCCTTTCAGCTCTTTCAGTCATTCCTCTAACTCCTCCATTGGGGTCCCTGGGCTCAGTCCAATGGTTGGCTGCAAACATCTGCATCCATGTTGGTCAGGCTCTGGCAGAGACTCTCAGGGGCCCATTCTTATTTTAGCTGAGAAATGCACATATGTCAAATGGATTTATTGGCTTTAGTTTAGTTCTATCAGTTATCTGAATTAGCAGTTGTAGGCTAGTGTCATGTGTACCTGTCACTTTGTGTTAAAATTTACATCTTAAATTATGGTTAGTTGTGTCACTTCATAGTGACTTCAAATAAGGGCGTAAAAGTGGGCCCACATTTAATTTGTAGATTTCATTCTTATAATTGTAACTATTGATGTACATCATTTGTCATATGGAAAATTAATTAGTCAAGACATTTTTAATAATGGGATGTTTCACTACAATGCATTTTTTTAAATAAAAGAGATTATAGAATCTATATTTTATGAACACGGGTAAAAGAAAATAAACTATATTAACAGAAACAATTGTATCTGAATCGTAATGTGCAAAAAAAAAAAAAAAAACCCTCACATTACTTTGGCTAGAGACAAATTTTCAATAGCTTTGCATTTATATTTGTTTTTTAATGGCTTGTTAATAGCTAGGAAGTCAGAACTCATGAAAAGTAAGAGGTGAGGTATTATACGAACCCATACATATTATTTTGAAGAATTTGGGAATAAGCTTGAAGTCTTGTTCTATGACCTACTATTACTTATTCAAGAGAGTAAGGAGAATGCCATTTCCTTTATGTTTGACAGGAACTTGAGACCTCTCTTATACTATGATATCTAGAAATAATTTTAGGTGCTTTTTTTAATCTCACCTTTTGTAGCTCTATTGCTTATTCACAAAGAGAAAGGCAGGACAGATTAGCATGGACAGTAGACATTGCTGTTTGTTCTATCAGGAGAGTGCCTCTTAGGATTGGTTTTTTTCTTTAGTGTAGTCTTTCTAAAATTATCCTTTCTGACTTTGTGGCATCCGAGCTGCTGTTCTTTTTTTTCATATTAGAAACTTCTTATGAAAGTAATTGACAATAAGTATAATAATCATCTTTTAAGTTCTGTTTTAAACAACCAATAATTAATAGATGACAAAAAGAAAATAATGACAGATCATTTTTGGATCCTCACACTCCCTATGAGGAGGCTCAGGAACTTCCATCTCCTTGTCAGCTGAGTTTTTCCTGTTTCTGCCACTTGGCACATTACCTGAAGAGGATTCTATCCTGGTAATCATTTTAAAATTTAAGAGGACACCTACAGTGCAAAATGAGGGATAAGGTATTTTAATGCTTTGTAGGAGATCTCTAGAGTATTTGAAATAAAAATTTTAGAAGTTTTGCACATAGACTGAGATTTCCATCTGAACTTCTATGGTGTAAATAATTTATAGTCCCTGCAGAAATAAATGGAAACGTAATGTGTGGGAGATTCAGGGTGTATTCTTTGTTTCCTTTATATCCTTAAGGGGAGGAGTTATAATCTCACTCCAGAAGCCAGGCCCTCGTTTCTACAATAGCTTATTATCTACATCACATTATGTTGTCAAAGAAAGAATCAATGAGCATCCACAGTATGGTAGATGATGGTTTTCTAACATGCAGCCTCCGTTGTTTGCCAGGGAGTATCAGCACAGCAATTAGCAATTTCTGAAGAATAATGTAGTTCAGTTTTTACAAAAGCACTGGTGTTAAAAGGCTCAGCTACAGCAGTTTTTTCCTGGATTGTTACTGACTGGCTATTTAAAGAGCTTCCTTAAGAGCCATTTTAAATTTCATTTCATGATAAATGTGATAGTTTTCTTTGAACCTAAATTACATTCCAAACATTATTTCT